>NC_060177.1:11970656-12143156 GCF_021184085.1 Oncorhynchus gorbuscha | reverse complement strand
CAAAATGCAAGGAGAACTCCAAGGGCTTGAACTTGGCTTAGCCAGGTCATTCTCCAACAAATATCTCACCTCATCCCTCATTATCTTCCTCTTGGAAGCGTTGATACGATATGGGTGTTGCTTGATAGGTGTAGCATTTCCAACATTAATGTCATGTTCCAACACATTTGTGCGAGTAGGAACGTCATTAAAGAGACATGGAAAACTGTGTAGTAGCCTCACAATATCATTGGCCTGTCCATCCGTTAAATGAACCAGACCGGATTGGATAGACAGCAGCATTTCTGAGTTGGGCAATCTAACACACTGCTGCTGAGTATTGCGCAACTCCAAGCCATCAACATCATCAATATGACAGTCCACTATCATAGCAGTAGTAGCAGAAGAGACAGCAGTACCTTCCTCTGTTTTTGAACTCTCTAACTGTGTGATGGGTCGGGTGTGGTAAGCTTTCAACATGTTAATGTGACACACACGAGATTGGCGTTGTCTATCAGGAGTTTGAAGCACATAGTCAGTTTCACTTATTTTCTTTTCAATTAAATAAGGACCCGAGAAACGAGCTGACAGTGAAGATCCTGGAACAGGTAATAACACCAGTACTTGGTCACCTGGCTGTAGTGGACGAGAAACAGCCTCTTTATCATAGTGTCTTTTCATGCTCCTCTGTGAGGAAGACAGAGCTTCCTTTGCGAGAGCACAAGCTTGGTGTAGGCGCTCACGAAAGCGACTAACGTAGTCCAACACATTCTCATCTCTGGTACACAACTCTTGGGACAAGAACTGTTCTTTAAGGACTTTCATTGGTCCCCTCACTGTGTGACCAAACACCAGTTCAGCCGGGCTGAAACCTAGGGACTCCTGCACAGTTTCACGAGCAGCAAACAAAACTAGAGGAACTCCCTCATCCCAATCTTTCTCAGATTCCAAACAATATTTACGTAGCATAGACTTCAGTGTCTGATGCCATCTTTCAAGTGCACCCTGAGACTCTGGGTGATAGGCGCTTGACACACGGTGCGTAATTGACAAGGACTTTTAACACCTGCCTGAAGAGCTTGGATAGGAAATTGGTTCCTTGATCGCTTTGTACCACCCTAGGTAACCCGAATGTCGTGAAGAATTTTATTAAGGCTTTACTCACTACCGGGGCTGTAATCCTTCTCAGAGGAATGGCCTCGGGGTATCTTGTAGCCATACACATTATCGTTAACAAAAACTGGTTACCCGATTTTGTCTTCGGTAACGGTCCGACACAATCAACCACCACATGCTCGAATGGTTCACCTATGACAGGTATGGGACAAAGAGGAGCGGGAGGAATAACCTGATTTGGTTTTCCTGTTATCTGACAGGTGTGGCATGTCCGACAGAACTGAGCCACATCTCGTTTTAAACCCGGCCAAAATAAATGTCGAAGGATCCGATCATAAGTTTGTGTGATTCCTAAATGACCAGACCACTGGTGATCATGAGCAAGGGATAACACATTTTGTCGAAAGGCTGTAGGAATCACTATTTGGTAAACAGCATTCCAATCTCCATCCGCGTCAACATGGGATTTCCATTTACGCATGAGGAGATTACCATCAATGAAGTAAGCCACGTTCTTCTTCTTCACATCTTCCAATGAGACAACACTAGAAAAACATTTAGCAAGCTTGTTGTCAACCTTTTGGTTAGCAATCAGCTGCTCACGAGTGACTGGTAACTGTATTGCATCAGCAATAAGTTCAATGTTCTTTGATTCTTTCCTGGGCTGTTTGTCAGAGGTGATCAGCTTCTCAGAGGTATCACACAATCCATCCTCTTGATCAACCTCTTTGAACAGAACAGTGTTCGACAAATCTATCTCGTCACCCTCTTGTCGTGCCTGAGCACGAGTGACAGCACAAGCGGGGAACACATGTGGATAACTCTGTGCCAGCTCATTAGAGAGAGAGTGGTCACTTTTATCCAATACTTCCAATACGGGTACTACCTTTCCTCCGGCAATATCGTTACCCATTATAAAGGTCACACCTTTCACTGGCAACATAGGACGTACCCCCACTCTGAATATTCCACTGATTAACTCAGAGTGTACTTTCACAAAGTGCAATGGCACTGGGACAAAACCCATTTCAATACCCTGCACTAACACACTGGAACCACAGTATGTATCGTCAGATAAGGGCAACACATCAGACAATATAAACGACTGCGCCGCACCAGTATCTCTAAGGATTTTAACCGGTCGTTGAGACGCTTCGTCATTAGTTAGGGACACAAACCCCTCGAAAATGAATGGTTCATAATGGCGGTCGGGGACTGAGACTTTCAAACTACAGTTACCCTGAGGCACCTGTTTTGTTGCCGACCTCTTAACCGTACGAATTAGAGCAACACCTGTTGGTGGCTTGGCACGAAGAGGCATCCCTTGTTTGCGTTTAAGCAGGAAGCAATCATTAATCATATGTCCTACTTTATGACAATAGAAACAGGGACGCTCATTATTCTGGCGTGCTTGATATACTACTGCTGGCCGACTAGGGCTAAAAGGTAGGAAACTCAGTGGCTCTACTCTCAGTTTGAGCCGAAAACACACTCTTGTGCGTCAACACAAAATTGTCTGCCAACACAGACGCTTCTGCCAGACAGGATACTTTCTGTTCGTTTAGGTAAACTACAATGCGTTCAGGTAAGCAATTTTTTAACTCTTCCAACAAGATTAACTCCCGGAGAGAGTTGAAATCAGTTACCTTACTAGCAGCATGCCATTTATCAAACAGATTTCCCTTGTCTCTAGCAAATTCCACATAAGTCTTACTAGAAGACTTTCTATGAGACCTAAATCTCTGTCTGTATGCCTCAGGCACAAGCTCATAGGCACGAAGAACAGTAGCTTTGACCACTTCGTAATTCAAACTGTCCTCCAGAGGTAACGCTGACAAAACCTCTTGGGCTTTACCAGTTAATTTACACTGAAGTAATAGGCACCATACCTCTTCAGGCCATTTCAATGCTACGGCTATACGCTCAAATACACAAAAATAGGAGTCAACCTCTGACTCTCTGAACAAAGGTACTAAGGCAATCTGCCTACTAATGTCAAACGTGTTTGAGGACACAGCAGGTGAGGACGGCTCACAAACAGGCACAGTAGGACCGGAGGCTAGCCTCGCTGTCTCTGCCTCCAGTTCCATCTGGCGCATTTTGAACTCCAACTGCCTTTGTTCTCTGTCTGCCTCAATTTTACACATCTCCAAATGCCGTTGTTCTCGTTCTTTTTCTGCCTCTATTTTACACATCTCCAACTGGAGAGTCTCTTGCCTAATTTGGGCTCTCTTCCACCTCCAGTTGGAACTGTGCTAAACGGACATCCCTCCTGGCATCACCATTTGACAGTGGGGAGAGTGGATCAAAACGGGACAATGTGGCTGGTGTTTTAGCCTCTCCCTCATTATCAGACACCAATGGGCTCACAGGAGCAGCAACATCCCCTACAGGGGTAGTAGGCTCAGGCAGCGGTAACACAAGTACCTGCTCTTCCAACAATACATTTAATACTAGCCGTTTAACCTCCGCCTTAACTAAACTCTGCGGAATCAATACTGAATAATGGTCAGCCAAGGTCATTAAATCAACTCTACGACATTTGTCAAAAACCTCCCACGAAGGGTTATCCAAAAAGGATTTCAAATCAAAAGTAGTCATTTTACACTACTTCACAAGTGCCAGAGAAAATAGCAAACACTAATGCTACTTCAGCTATGACGCTCAACACTGAACTATACCACTACAACAATCTACATGAGCGGCATGGGTGTCAGTTATGACAGATCCCGGATGAGCCCCCACTTATGTTACGAATCCCTTTTGGCCCGACAGTCTAGGGGGGATGGTAATGAGACCCGTAACATAACTCATGCAAATTATTATTGTGACAAAGTAAAAGTGTGCACGAAATAACCACGACAACAGAAATCTACCGTCAAACTCTAGGTTTATTTATAAACACACGGTAATGGGGGGAGCAGGAAAAGGGGCTGAGCTGGACCCAAGGAAAGAAACAATAAGTATTCAAAAACACCCCTAAGCTAGACTAGCCTACTTTAACAACAGCTAACTAACTAACCAAAAATACAGTGGGTGGTCCGCACAGTTCTAACTAGTGTATTTAACAAAGTTCACCTACGGGTAGTGTATGCCCATGGGCGACTTGTCTTGGTTTCCCCCTTTTCCCACCAGCAATCAAACACAAACACCATAAACAAAAACAATACTCACAGGTGATGACAAAGTGCTATGAGGTGCTTAAACAAAAGAGAGGTTAAGACATAAAGCGAGAGTGAAACACAGAGACCTACAGACATGGCATTTACAGAGAGATGGAGATGGAGCTAGAGATGGAGCTAGAGATGGAGCTAGAGATGGAGCTAGAGATGGAGCTAGAGATGGAGCTAGAGATGGAGCTAGAGATGGAGCTGAGCTCTAGAACAAACAAATGGGGTTTTTAAACCATGGGGAAGGAACTGTGATAGGTCAGGAAATAGGAGGAGGTGTGTCTTCTGATTGATGATTGATTGTTGACTGATTGGGGAGTGATGGTTTTCACCTGTGAGGGGAGAAGGAGAGAAAAGAAACACACACACAGGATACACACACACACAGGATAACTGTATCCATAACTGTGTGTGTGTGTGTGTGTGTGTGTGTGTGTGTGTGTGTGTGTGTGTGTGTGTGTGTGTGTGTGTGTGTGTGTGTGTGTGTGTGTGTGTGTGTGTGTGTGTGTGTGTGTGTGTGTGTGTGTGTGTGTTTGACTGTGTCTGTTTGACTGTGTGTGTTTGACTGTGTGTGTTACAACTCAGTATTGTTCATTCCTTTTCTTGTATTTTTTCTAGACCATCAACAAGGTTCTGTTGCAGTATGCTGCAATCATAACCAAGGATTTTGGCTTGTATCTGAACCAGGAGAAAGTGGTAAGTGTTCTCTAGATGCACATAATGATCATTCTGCACAGAAAAAAAGATGGACCAGCCCATCTAGCATTTACCTAAACTTCCCTCTGGCCAGTCTGGTTCTGAATAGTACTGTTACATTCTATATGTATAATAACATGACTGTGTCTCTGTGACAGCCCTGCATCCTCATCAACAACATCCAGCAGCTCAGAGTTCAGCTGGAGAAGATGTTTGAGTCCATGGGAGGCAAGCAGGTCTGTACTGTAGCAACCCCTTACCTTTATACATACCCCCTTACCCTTTACCCCAACCCCAAGACCATGGGAGGCAATCAGGTCTGTTCTTCCCCGCTCATATCCCCATGTTCCCAGACCCTCCCTGGCCCTAATCCCTGTCATACCCCATCAGACAATCCTCACCTTCCCCCTAGATCTGTCACTATCCCTCTGAAGACTGGTTCTATTTCTCCACTCTTCTAACTCTTCTCCCTCCATACTGTCTGGTCTTGTAAATTCTACTTTGTTTCTTTTATAAATGTTGTTTTATAAATGTTTGATGAATGTATGGGGGAAAGCCTTTAGTCTGTGTATTGGGTTTCAGATATTCTAGCATGTCCCCCACAACTCTTTCTGTCTGTCTGTCTCTCTGTCTGTCTCTCTGTCTCTCCCTCTAAGTCTGCCTGTCAGACCCCCTCTAAGTCTATCTGTCCCCCTTTAAGTCTGTCTGTCTGTCTTTCTGTCTCTCTAAGTCTGTCTGTCTCTAAATCCATCTATCTGTCTCTCTGTCTGCCCCGCCCCCAAGTCTCTGTCTGTAAGTCTATCTGTCCCCCTGCTCTAAGACTGTCTGTCTGTCTGTCTGTCTGTCTGTCTGTCTGTCTGTCTGTCTGTCTGTCTGTCTGTCTGTCTGTCTGTCTGTCTGTCTGTCTGTCTGTCTGTCTGTCTGTCTGTCTGTCTGTCTGTCTGTCTGTCTGTCCCCCTCTAAGTATGTCTGTCTGACCCCTCTAAGTCTGTCTGTCTGTAAGTCGATCTGTCTGTCTATCTGCCTCTGTCTGTCCCCTCTAAGTATGTCTGTCTCTCTCTCTCTCTGTCTCTCTATTTGTCTGTCTCTCTGCCTCTCTGTCTGATCCCCCCTCTATGTCTATCTGTATGTCCGTCTCTCTGCCTCTAAGTCTAACTGTCTGTCTCCCTCTAAGTCTATCTGTCTGTCTCTAAATCTGTCTGTCTGTCTTTCTACCTGTCTCAAAGTCTGTCTGTCTCGTTGCCTCTTCCTGTAGTCTATCTATCTGTCTGTCCCCCTCTAAATCTATCTGTCTGTGTCTCTAAGTCTGTCTGTCTGTCTGCCTCTCCGCTAAGTCTATCTGTCTGTCTGTCTCTTTTCCTCTCACTGTAAATCTATCTGTCTGCCTGTCTCCCTCTAAGTCTGTCTGTCTGTCTGTCTGTCTGTCTGTCTGTCTGTCTGTCTGTCTGTCTGTCTGTCTGTCTGTCTGTCTGTCTGTCTGTCTGTCTGTCTGTCTGTCTGTCTGTCTGTCTGTCTGTCTGTCTGTCTGTCTGTCCCTGTAAGTATATATGTCTGTCTCTCTCTAAGTCTATCTGTCTGTCTGTCTCTCTGTCTGCCTCTCTGCCTCTCCCTGTAAGTATATCTGTCTGTCTCTCTCTAAGTCTGTCTGTCTGTCTGTCTGTCTGTCTGTCTGTCTGTCTGTCTGTCTGTCTGTCTGTCTGTCTGTCTGTCTGTCTGTCTGTCTGTCTGTCTGTCTGTCTGTCTGTCTGTCTGTCTGTCTGTCTGTCTGTCTGTCTGTCTGTCTGTCTGTCTGTCTGTCTGTCTGTCTGTCTGATCCTGAGAATATAGCAACAGTTTTCTATAATGTGCATGGTGTCTCTCTCCTGTTTCTAACGTTTTAAATGCCTTGAGTTATGTCTTCTGTGGTCTTGTGTTTCCCCATTCTACCCTGCTCTCTTTCAAGGAGGAGGGGGCTGTGTCCTTTTGCAAGGTGTGTAGTATAGGACTCCTACCTCCTACCATCCTAACCCCCCTTTACTAAACATAGGACTCCTACCTCCTACCATCCTAACCCCCCTTTACTAAACATAGGACTCCTACCTCCTACCATCCTAACCCCCCTTTACTAAACATAGGACTCCTACCTCCTACCATCCTACCCCCTTTACTAAACATAGGACTCCTACCTCCTACCATCCTAACCCCCATTTACTAAACATAGGACTCCTACCTCCTACCATCCTAACCCCCTTTACTAAACATAGGACTCCTACCTCCTACCTTCCTAACCCCTTTACTAAATATAGGACTCCTAACTCCTACCATCCTAACCCCCTTTACTAAACATAGGACTCCTACCTCCTACCACCCTAACCCCCTTTACTAAACATAGGACTCCTACCTCCTACCATCCTAACCCCCTTTACTAAACATAGGACTCCTACCTCCTACCATCCTAACCCCCTTTACTAAACATAGTACTCCTACCTCCTACCATCCTAACCCCCCTTTACTAAACATAGGACTCCTACCATCCTAACCCCCCTTTACTAAACATAGGACTACTACCATATACCATCCTACCTAACACCATTTACTAAACATAGAAGTCCTACCATCCCACCTAACACCCTTTACTAAACAGCCTACCTAACACCCTTTACTAAACAGCCTACCTTACACCCTTTACTAAACAGAACTCCTACCATCCTACCTAACACCCTTTACTAAACATAGAACTCCTTCCTGACACCCTTTACTAAACATAGAACTCCTACCCTCCTACCTAACACCCTATACTAAATAGAACTCCTACCATCCTACCTAACACCCTTTGCTAAACAGAACTCCTACCATCCTACCTAACACCCTTTACTAAACAGAACTCTTACCATCCTACCTAACACCCTTTACTAAACAGAACTCCTACCATCCTACCTAACACCCTTTACTAAACAGAACTCCTACCATCCTACCTAACACCCTTTACTAAACAGAACTCCTACCATCCTACCTAACACCCTTTACTAAACAGAACTCCTACCATCCTATCTAACACCCTTTACTAAACAAAATTCCTACCATCCTACCTAACATTAGTCTAAAGATTAGTCTCCTACCATCCTAACATTCTTTATAAAACCCTTTAGGCCTACTAAAGATAAGTCTCCTACCATCCCTAACATTCTTTATAAAACCCTTTAGGCCTACTAAAGATAAGTCTCCCACCACCCTAACATTCTTTATAAAACCCTTTAGGCCTACTAAAGATAAGTCTCCCACCATCCTAACATTCTTTATAAAACCCTTTAGGCCTACTAAAGATTAGTCTCCTACCATCCTAACATTCTTTATAAAACCCTTTAGGTCTACTAACGATAAGTCTCCTAAAATCCTAACATTTTTTATAAAACCCTTTAGGCCTACTAAAGATAAGTCTCCTACCATCCTAACATTCTTTATAAAACCCTTTAGGCCTACTAAAGATAAGTCTCCTACCATCCCTAACATTCTTTATAAAACCCTTTAGGCCTACTAAAGATAAGTCTCCTACCATCCTAACATTCTTTCTAAAACCCTTTAGGCCTACTAAAGATAAGTCTCCTACCATCCTAACATTTTTTTATAAAACCCTTTAGGCCTACTAAAGGTAAGTCTAAGACCATCCTACCATTCTTTATAAAACCCTTCAGGCCTACTAAAGATAAGTATCCTACCATCCTAACATTTTTTATAAAACCCTTTAGGCCTACTAAAGGTAAGTCTAAGACCATCCTAACATTCTTTATAAAACCCTTCAGGCCTACTAAAGATAAGTATCCTACCACCATAACATTCTTTATAAAACCCTTTAGGCCTACTAAAGATAAGTCTCCTACCATCCTAACATTCTTTATAAAACCCTTTAGGCCTACTAAAGATACGTCTCCTACCATCCCTAACATTCTTTATAAAACCCTTTAGGCCTACTAAAGATAAGTCTCATACCACCCTAACATTCTTTATAAAACCCTTTAGGCCTACTAAAGATAAGTCTCCTACCATCCTAACATTATTTATAAAACCCTTTAGGCCTACTAAAGATATGTCTCCTACCACCCTAACATTCTTTATAAAACCCTTTAGGCCTACTAAAGATACGTCTCCTACCATCCCTAACATTCTTTATAAAACCCTTTAGGCCTACTAAAGATAAGTCTCATACCACCCTAACATTCTTTATAAAACCCTTTAGGCCTACTAAAGATAAGTCTCCTACCACCCTAACATTCTTTATAAAACCCTTTAGGCCTACTAAAGATAAGTCTCCTACCACCCTAACATTCTTTATAAAACCCTTTAGGTCTACTAAAGATTAGTCTCCTACCATCCCTAACATTCTTTATAAAACCCTTTAGGCCTACTAAAGATACGTCTCCTACCACCCTAACATTCTTTATAAAACCCTTTAGGCCTACTAAAGATAAGTCTCCTACCACCCTAACATTCTTTATAAAACCCTTTAGGCCTACTAAAGATAAGTCTCATACCATCCCTAACATTCTTTATAAAACCCTTTAGGTCTACTAAAGAGAAGTCTCCTACCATCCCTAACATTCTTTATAAAACCCTTTAGGCCTACTAAAGATAAGTCTCATACCACCCTAACATTCTTTATAAAACCCTTTATTCCTACTAAAGATACGTCTCCTACCATCCCTAACATTCTTTATAAAACCCTTTAGGCCTACTAAAGATAAGTCTCATACCACCCTAACATTCTTTATAAAACCCTTTAGGCCTACTAAAGATAAGTCTCCTACCACCCTAACATTCTTTATAAAACCCTTTAGGCCTACTAAAGATAAGTCTCATACCACCCTAACATTCTTTATAAAACCCTTTAGGCCTACTAAAGATAAGTCTCATACCACCCTAACATTCTTTATAAAACCCTTTATTCCTACTAAAGATACGTCTCCTACCATCCCTAACATTCTTTATAAAACCCTTTAGGCCTACTAAAGATAAGTCTCATACCACCCTAACATTCTTTATAAAACCCTTTAGGCCTACTAAAGATAAGTCTCCTACCACCCTAACATTCTTTATAAAACCCTTTAGGCCTACTAAAGATAAGTCTCCTACCACCCTAACATTCTTTATAAAACCCTTTAGGCCTACTAAAGATAAGTCTCCTACCACCCTAACATTCTTTATAAAACCCTTTAGGTCTACTAAAGATTAGTCTCCTACCATCCCTAACATTCTTTATAAAACCCTTTAGGCCTACTAAAGATACGTCTCCTACCACCCTAACATTCTTTATAAAACCCTTTAGGCCTACTAAAGATAAGTCTCCTACCACCCTAACATTCTTTATAAAACCCTTTAGGCCTACTAAAGATAAGTCTCCTACCATCCCTAACATTCTTTATAAAACCCTTTAGGTCTACTAAAGATAAGTCTCCTACCATCCCTAACATTCTTTATAAAACCCTTTAGGCCTACTAAAGATAAGTCTCCTACCACCCTAACATTCTTTATAAAACCCTTTAGGCCTACTAAAGATACGTCTCCTACCATCCCTAACATTCTTTATAAAACCCTTTAGGCCTACTAAAGATACGTCTCCTACCATCCCTAACATTCTTTATAAAACCCTTTAGGCCTACTAAAGATACGTCTCCTACCATCCCTAACATTCTTTATAAAACCCTTTAGGCCTACTAAAGATAAGTCTCCTACCACCCTAACATTCTTTATAAAACCCTTTAGGCCTACTAAAGATAAGTCTCCTACCACCCTAACATTCTTTATAAAACCCTTTAGGCCTACTAAAGATAAGTCTCCTACCACCCTAACATTCTTTATAAAACCCTTTAGGCCTACTAAAGATAAGTCTCCTACCACCCTAACATTCTTTATAAAACCCTTTAGGCCTACTAAAGATAAGTCTCCTACCACCCTAACATTCTTTATAAAACCCTTTAGGCCTACTAAAGATAAGTCTCCTACCACCCTAACATTCTTTATAAAACCCTTTAGGCCTACTAAAGATAAGTCTCCTACCACCCTAACATTCTTTATAAAACCCTTTAGGCCTACTAAAGATAAGTCTCCTACCACCCTAACATTCTTTATAAAACCCTTTAGTCTCCTACCACCCTAACATTCTTTATAAAACCCTTTAGGCCTACTAAAGATAAGTCTCCTACCACCCTAACATTCTTTATAAAACCCTTTAGGCCTACTAAAGATAAGTCTCCTACCATCCCTAACATTCTTTATAAAACCCTTTAGGCCTACTAAAGATACGTCTCCTACCACCCTAACATTCTTTATAAAACCCTTTAGGCCTACTAAAGATAAGTCTCCTACCACCCTAACATTCTTTATAAAACCCTTTAGGCCTACTAAAGATAAGTCTCCTACCATCCCTAACATTCTTTATAAAACCCTTTAGGCCTACTAAAGATAAGTCTAAGACCATCCTACCATTCTTTATAAAACCCTTTAGGTCTACTAACGATAAGTCTCCTACCATCCTAACATTTTTTATAAAACCCTTCAAGCCTACTAAAGATAAGTCTCCCACCACCCTAACATTCTTTATAAAACCCTTTATTCCTACTAAAGATACGTCTCCTACCATCCCTAACATTCTTTATAAAACCCTTTAGGCCTACTAAAGATAAGTCTAAGACCATCCTAACATTCTTTATAAAACCCTTTAGGCCTACTAAAGATACGTCTCCTACCATCCCTAACATTCTTTATAAAACCCTTTAGGCCTACTAAAGATAAGTCTCCTACCATCCTAACATTCTTTATAAAACCCTTTAGGCCTACTAAAGATAAGTCTCCTACCATCCTAACATTCTTTATAAAACCCTTTAGGCCTACTAAAGATACGTCTCCTACCATCCCTAACATTCTTTATAAAACCCTTTAGGCCTACTAAAGATAAGTCTCCTACCATCCTAACATTCTTTATAAAACCCTTTAGGCCTACTAAAGATAAGTCTCCTACCATCCTAACATTCTTTATAAAACCCTTTAGGCCTACTAAAGATAAGTCTCCCACCACCCTAACATTCTTTATAAAACCCTTTAGGCCTACTAAAGATACGTCTCCTACCATCCTAACATTCTTTATAAAACCCTTTAGGCCTACTAAAGATAAGTCTCCCACCACCCTAACATTCTTTATAAAACCCTTTAGGCCTACTAAAGATACGTCTCCTACCATCCCTAACATTCTTTATAAAACCCTTTAGGCCTACTAAAGATAAGTCTCCCACCACCCTAACATTCTTTATAAAACCCTTTAGGCCTACTAAAGATACGTCTCCTACCATCCCTAACATTCTTTATAAAACCCTTTAGGCCTACTAAAGATAAGTCTCCCACCACCCTAACATTCTTTATAAAACCCTTTAGGTCTACTAACGATAAGTCTCCTACCATCCTACCATTTTTTATAAAACCCTTCAAGCCTACTAAAGATAAGTCTCCCACCACCCTAACATTCTTTATAAAACCCTTTAGGCCTACTAAAGATAAGTCTCCTACCACCCTAACATTCTTTATAAAACCCTTTAGGCCTACTAAAGATAAGTCTCCTACCATCCCTAACATTCTTTATAAAACCCTTTAGGCCTACTAAAGATACGTCTCCTACCATCCCTAACATTCTTTATAAAACCCTTTAGGCCTACTAAAGATAAGTCTCCCACCACCCTAACATTCTTTATAAAACCCTTTAGGCCTACTAAAGATACATCTCCTACCATCCCTAACATTCTTTATAAAACCCTTTAGGCCTACTAAAGATAAGTCTCCCACCACCCTAACATTCTTTATAAAACCCTTTAGGCCTACTAAAGATACGTCTCCTACCATCCCTAACATTCTTTATAAAACCCTTTATTCCTACTAAAGATACGTCTCCTACCATCCCTAACATTCTTTATAAAACCCTTTAGGCCTACTAAAGATATGTCTCCTACCATCCCTAACATTCTTTATAAAACCCTTTAGGCCTACTAAAGATAAGTCTACCACCATCCCTAACATTCTTTATAAAACCCTTTAGGCCTACTAAAGATAAGTCTACCACCATCCTTACCATCTTTCACTTAGAATAGGATTCCTTAGAAATGGTTGTGGTCCTTCATTCTGTTTAACCTGGTGAAGATCCTCTGAATGGAAACAGTGGTAATTAGGACAATACAGTGTGAAGGATATTACTTATTTTAGCATAGGACACCTTAACTATCCCTACCACAATCTACTGAACTATAGTAAATGCATGTACCCGCAACCCAATCCCCACCTATGCTTCTCCCACTCTGAGCACCACACACACAGACATACAAACACACCCCACCTATGCTCTCACTCTCTCAGCACCATGTGCCACAGGGCATACAGAATCAGAGCTACCCATCTGTCATCTAGCCCCCGCACTCTGTCATCTAGCCTCCACTCTCTGTCATCTAGCCTCCACTCTCTGTCAGGGAGCAGTATTCATCTGTCATCTAGCCCCACTCTCTGTCAGGGAGCAGAATTCATTTTTCATCTAGCCTCACTCTCTGTCAGGGAGCAGTATTCATCTGTCATCTAGCCCCACTCTCTGTCAGGGAGCAGTATTCATCTGTCATCTCGCCCCACTCTCTGTCAGGGAGCAGTATTCATCTGTCATCTAGCCCCACTCTCTGTCAGGGAGCAGTATTCATCTGTCATCTAGCCCCACTCTCTGTCAGGGAGCAGTATTCATCTGTCATCTAGCCCCACTCTCTGTCAGGGAGCAGTATTCATCTGTCATCTAGCCCCACTCTCTGTCAGGGAGCAGTATTCATCTGTTATCAAGCTCCACTCTCTGTCAGAGAGCAGTATTCATCTGTCATCTAGCCCCACTCTCTTTCAGGGAGCAGTATTCATCTGTCATCTAGCCCCACTCTCTGTCAGGGAGCAGTATTCATCTGTCTTCTAGCCCCACTCTCTGTCAGGGAGCAGTATTCATCTGTCATCTAGCCCCACTCTGTCAGGGAGCAGTATTCATCTGTCATCTCGCCCCACTCTCTGTCAGGGAGCAGTATTCATCTGTCATCTAGCCCCACTCTCTGTCGGGGAGCAGTATTCATCTGTCATCTAGCCCCACTCTCTGTCAGGGAGCAGTATTCATCTGTCATCTAGCCCCACTCTCTGTCAGGGAGCAGTATTCATCTGTCATCTATCCCCCACTCTCTGTCAGGGAGCAGCATTTATCTGTCATCTAGCCCCACTCTCTGTCAGGGAGCAGTATTCATCTGTCATCTAGCCCCTCTCTCTGTCAGGGAGCAGTATTCATCTGTCATCTAGCCCCACTCTCTGTCAGGGAGCAGTATTCATCTTTCATCTAGCCCCACTCTCTGTCAGGGAGCAGTATTCATCTGTCTTCTAGCCCCTCTCTCTGTCAGGGAGCAGTATTCATCTGTCATCTAGCCCCACTCTCTGTCAGGGAGCAGTATTCATCTGTCATCTAGCCCCACTCTCTGTCAGGGAGCAGTATTTATCTGTCATCTAGCCCCACTGTCTGTCAGGGAGCAGTATTCATCTGTCATCTAGCCCCACTCTCTGTCAGGGAGCAGTATTCATCTTTCATCTAGCCCCACTCTCTGTCAGGGAGCATTATTCATCTGTCATCTAGCCCCACTCTCTGTCAGGGAGCAGTATTCATCTGTCATCTAGCCCCACTCTCTGTCAGGGAGCAGTATTCATCTGTCATCTAGCCCCACTCTCTGTCAGGGAGCATTATTCATCTGTCATCTAGCCCCCACTCTCTGTCAGGGAGCAGTATTCATCTGTCATCTAGCCCCACTCTCTGTCAGGGAGCAGTATTCATCTGTCATCTAGCCCCACTCTCTGTCAGGGAGCAGTATTCATCTGTCATCTAGCCCCACTCTCTGTCAGGGAGCAGTATTTATCTGTCTTCTAGCCCCTCTCTCTGTCAGGGAGCAGTATTCATCTGTCATCTAGCCCCACTCTCTGTCAGGGAGCAGTATTTATCTGTCTTCTAGCCCCTCTCTCTGTCAGGGAGCAGTATTCATCTGTCATCTAGCCCCACTCTCTGTCAGGGAGCATTATTCATCTGTCATCTAGCCCCCACGCTCACTTAATTTGCTCCCCAAGCAGAAGCTACAAAATGCTCCAGACAGGATTTAGTACAAACTCTGATGATCTTCTCAAATGCTTACAAAACTCCCCAGCTGTGCTCTCTCTCTCTCTTTCTCTGAAGTAAAGGCTCTGTTAATGATCATCTGAACAGACATAGTCTCCCTCCAAATGCACCATATTCCCTATTTAGTGTGCTACATTTGAGCAAGTACTGTAGTGCGCTTTAAAAGTAGTGCACTGTAAAGGGAAAGGGGTGCCATTCAGGACAAAGGCATAGACATATCTGACTGAAATTAACGGCTTCAGTTGGTTTGGCTGTAGCTCCTTGCTTTAGACGTTTGACAGGTGATTTATTAGGCGAATTGAGTGACAGGGATGTTGCATTATTCAGGAAAAACATACAATAGTAATCCCAACCTGCTACCACTATAAACTACCTTGTCATTCAGGCATTAGACAGCTATTTCTAATGAGGTCGGAACATAATGGATCATGCAGGTTGATAAACTAAATGTTTTTTCCATTTTAGGCAGACCTCAGCACAAAAACACATTACTGTCTGACTGGCAGTGAAAGTGTTCCCAAAGCAATTAGCGAACTGAAAGCCAGGTCAATTACACAGAACAATGTGCTATCATATCATTTGACATAACACATATTTTAGGCTCTACATATGATTAAATAATAAATAACACATCCGTCATTTCATAGAATGTAAAATAATAGATAAACATCAACTTCTGCAGGGCTGAGACAGAGACCCTTCGGGTTTCAGGGCTGTCGCTGGGAAATACGGACTTTTAGCTCCCTCCAAAGATTTTCTATTGGGTTCAGGTCTGGAGACTGGCTTGGCCACTCCAGGACCATGAGATGCTTCTTACGGAGCCACTCCTTAGTTGCCCTGGCTGTGTGTTTCGGGTCGTTGTCATGCTGGAAAACCCAGCCACGACCCATCTTCAATGCTCTTACTGAGGGAAGGAGGTTGTTGGCCAAGATCTCGCGATACATGGCCCCATCCATCCTCCCCTCAATACGGTGCAGTCGTCCTGTCCCCTTTGCAGAAAAGCATCCCCAAAGCATCCCCTTCTTCTTCCTCCAAACACAGCGAGTGGAGTTTAGACCAAAAAGCTCTATTTTTGTCTCATCAGACCACATGACCTTCTCCCAATACTCCTCTGGATCATCCAGATGGTCATTGGCAAACATCAGACGGGCCTGGACATGCGCTGGCTTGAGCAGGAGGACCTTGTGTGCGCTGCAGGATTTTAATCCATGATGGCGTAGTGGGTTACTAATGGTTTTCTTTGAGACTGTGGTCCCAGCTCTCTTCAGGTCATTGACCAGGTCCTGCCGTGTAGTTCTGGGCTGATCCCTCACCTTCCTCATGATCATTGATGCCCCACAAGGTGAGATCTTGCATGGAGCCCCAGACCAAGGGTGATTGACCGGCATCTTGAACTTCTTCCATTTTCTAATAACTGCGCCAACAGTTGTTGCCTTCTCACCATGCTGCTTCCATAAAATATGGATCTAACGCTCATTGGATATGGCATGGCTTGCAAACCCTTACAGACCACAAAGGGAAGCACAGCCGAGAGCTGCCCAGTGACACGAGCCTACCAGATGAGCTAAACTACTTCTAAGCTCGCGTCGAGGAAAATAACACTGAAACATGCATGAGAGCACTAGCTGTTCCGGAAGAATGTGTGATCACGCTCTCCGCAGCTGGTGTGAGTAAGACCTGAAAAACAGGTCAACATTCACAAGGTCACAGGACAAGACGGATTACCAGGATGTGTACTGTGAGCATGCGCTGACCAACTGGAAAGTGTCTTCACTGATGTTTTCAACCTCTCCCTGTCCTATTCTGTAATATCAAAATGTTATAAGCAGATCACCATAGTCCCTATGCTCAAACATACTAAGGTAACCTGCCTAAATGACTACCGACCCATATCACTCACATCTGTAGCCA
This sequence comes from Oncorhynchus gorbuscha, assembly GCF_021184085.1. Lineage (NCBI taxonomy): Eukaryota > Metazoa > Chordata > Actinopteri > Salmoniformes > Salmonidae > Oncorhynchus > Oncorhynchus gorbuscha. The sequence continues at coordinate 12,126,101 of NC_060177.1, read as the reverse complement.
TGAAGTGCTTTGAAAGGCTGGTCACGGTTCACATCAACACCATTATCCCAAAAATCCTAGACCCACTCCAAATTGCATACCACCCTAACAGATCCACAGATGATGCAACCTCTATTGCACTCCACACTGCCCTTTCCCAACTGGACAAAAGGAACACCTATATGAGAATGCTATTCATTGACTACAGCTCAGCTTTCAACACCATAGTGCCCTCAAAGCTTATCAATAAGCTAAGGACCCTGGGACTAAACACCTCCCTCTGCAACTGGATCCTGGACTTCCTGACGGGCCACCCCCAGGTGGTAAGGGTAGGTAACAACACATCCGCCATGCTGATCTTCAACACAGGGGCCCCTCAGGGTTGCGTGTTCAGTCCCCTTCTGTACTCCCTGTTCACTCATGACTGCACAGCCAGGCACGACTCCAACACCATCATTAAGTTTGCCGATGACACAACAGTGGTAAGTCTGATCACCGAAAAAGGACGAGACAGCCTATAGGGAGGAGGTCAGAGACCTGGCCATGTTGTGCCAGGACAACAACCTCTCCCTCAACGTGATCAAGACAAAGGAGATGATTGTGGACTACAAGAAAAAGGGGGCCGAGCATGCCCCCATTCTCATCAACAGGGCTGTAGTGAAGCAGGTTGAAAGCTTCAAGTTCCTTGGTGTCCACATCACCAAAAAACTAGCATGGTCCAAGCACACCAAGACAGTCGTGAAGAGGGCATGACAAAACCTTTTCCCCTCAGGAGACTGAAAAGATTTAGCATGGATCCTCAGATCCTCAAAAGGTTCTACAGCTGCACCATTGTACTACACCTGACTGGTTGCATCACTGCCTGGCATGGCAACTGCTCGGACTCCGACTGCAAGGCACTACAAAGGGTAGTGTGTACGGCCCAGGACATCACTGGGGACAAGCTTCCTGCCATCCAGGACCTCTATACCAGGCAGTGTCAGAGGAAGGCCCTAGAAATTGTCAAAGACTCCAGCCACCCTAGTCATAGGCTGTTTTCTCTGCTACCGCACAGCAAGCGGTACCGGAGCGTCAGGTCTAGATCCAAGAGGCTTCTAAACAGCTTCTCCCCCCAAGCCAGAAGACTCCTGAACATCTAGTCAAATGGCTACCCAGACCATTTGCATCGCCCCCTCCCCCCCTTTACACCACTGCTGCTCTCTGTTGTTATCATCTATGCATAGTCACTTTGATAACTCTAACTACATGGACATATTACCTCAATTACCTCAACAAACCGGTGCCCCCGCACATTGGCTCTGTTACGGTACCCCCCCTGTATATAGTCCAGCTATTGTTACTTTACTGCTGCTCTTTAATTACATGTTACTTTTATTTCTTATTCTTATTCATATATATATATATATTTTTTTTTTACTGCATTATTGGTTAGGGGCTCGTAAGTAAGCATTTCATTGTAAGGTCTAGACTTGTTGTATTCGGCGCATTAGACTAATAACATTTGATTTGATTTAATGTGATGACCTGTCATGCACATGGAGCAGCTAGCTTTCATCACACATACATCTCAGGGACCAGGCCTGAAACAGCTACCACTCTCCACTATACACACAGCATCGATACACAAAACACAAACAACACACACACACACACACACACACACACACACACACACACACACACACACACACACACACACACACACACACACACACACACACACACACACACACACACACACACACACACACACACACACACACACACACACACACACACACACACTTATGTTTGCAGAATAAGTGTCAATGTAACTGTCACGTCGGGATAGTGATGGGTGTGGAGTCAGACGCAGAGAGCAGAAGGTAGACGGGAAAAAACGCTTTAATGTCCTCAAGCACAGTAACAGGGACAAACATGGGTGAAGCCCAAAACACAGGTGCAACAAAACCCAAACCCACTGTTACCAAGATACCGGAGCAACAACACCCAAACCCACTGTTACCAAGATACCGGAGCAACAAAACCCAAACCCACTGTTACCAAGATACCGGAGCAACAAAACCCAAACCCACTGTTACCAAGATACCGGAGCAACAAAACCCAAACCCACTGTTACCAAGATACCGAGCAACAAAACCCAAACCCACTGTTACCAAGATACCGGAGCAACAAAACCCAAACCCACTGTTACCAAGATACCGGAGCAACAAAACCCAAACCCACTGTTACCAAGATACCGGAGCAACAAAACCCAAACCCACTGTTACCAAGATACCGGAGCAACAAAACCCAAACCCACTGTTACCAAGATACCGGAGCAACAAAACCCAAACCCACTGTTACCAAGATACCGGAGCAACAAAACCCAAACCCACTGTTACCAAAATACCGGAGCAACAAAACCCAAACCCACTGTTACCAAGATACCGGAGCAACAAAACCCAAACCCACTGTTACCAAGATACCGGAGCAACAAAACCCAAACCCACTGTTACCAAGATACCGGAGCAAGAAAACCCAAACCCACTGTTACCAAGATACCGGAGCAACAAAACCCAAACCCACTGTTACCAAGATACCGGACAGCGAAAACCCAAACCCACTGTTACCAAGATACCGGAGCAACAAAACCCAAACCCACTGTTACCAAGATACCGGAGCAACAAAACCCAAACCCACTGTTACCAAGATACCGGAGCAACAAAACCCAAACCCACTGTTACCAAGATACCGGAGCAACAAAACCCAAACCCACTGTTACCAAGATACCGGAGCAACAAAACCCAAACCCACTGTTACCAAGATACCGGAGCAACAAAACCCAAACCCACTGTTACCAAGATACCGGAGCAACAAAACCCAAACCCACTGTTACCAAGATACCGGAGCAACAAAACCCAAACCCACTGTTACCAAGATACCGGAGCAACAAAACCCAAACCCACTGTTACCAAGATACCGGAGCAACAAAACCCAAACCCACTGTTACCAAAATACCGGACAGCGAAAACCCAAACCCACTGTTACCAAAACACAGGCGCAACAAAACCCAAACCCACTGTTACCAAAATACCGGACAGCGAAAACCCAAACCCACTGTTACCAAGATACCGGAGCAACAAAACCCAAACCCACTGTTACGGAAATACCGGACAGCGAAAACCCAAACCCACTGTTACCAAAATACCGGACAGCGAAAACCCAAACCCACTGTTACCAAAACACAGGCGCAACAAAACCCAAACCCACTGTTACCAAAATACCGGACAGCGAAAACCCAAACCCACTGTTACCAAAATACCGGACAGCGAAAACCCAAACCCACTGTTACCAAAATAACGGACAGCGAAAACCCAAACCCACTGTTACCAAAATACCGGACAGCGAAAACCCAAAAGTACACAAACACCACTCACGTAAAATAACGTAAAATAACCACAAGCTCACACAAACACCAGCGGGCTAAACTATCTTAAATAACACCCATCCCAAAACCCCAACAAGGAATAGGTGAAAACAATTAGACAAAAACAAACGAAAAGGAAAAAGGGATCGGTGGCAGCTAGTAGACCGGCAACTACGACCGCCGAGCGCCACCCGAACAGGAAAGGGAGCCACCGTTGGTGGTATTCGTGTAACTGGTGAATTGTAGGATCTATAGTGTAGACTTAAACGCATCAAGGAGCAGGCCAGTCAGAGCAGACCAGTCAGAAAGTCTTTAGTCATTCTAAATGACGCTGTCTGCCCCTCTGTTCTCTTTTCAGTACAGCCTGGAATACACAGACAGGCCCTATAGATGTTATATCCAAAATTACACCCTATTCCCTACAGACAGTAGTGCACTACTTTTAACCAGGGCCCATAGTGCACTACATAGGGAACATGGTACTTCAGAGGCATCCAGTAACGTGGGGACTGTGAGCCAGACACAACATGTGCTTTGCGTACTAACCATGTACTTGACTGACTATCAGAGAGTAGAGTTGGGAGGCTGGGTCCTGTGAGCTGACTGAGTGACGATGAATCTATCTAGATTAGATCTCCCCTCTAAAATACATTTAGAGGGTTGGGGATCTATCTGTCTCCACCAAACCTGCTCTAAAACACATTCACAGGGTTGGGGATCTATTGTCTCCACCAAACCTGCTCTAAAACACATTCACAGGGTTGGGGATCTATTGTCTCCACCAAACCTGCTCTAAAACACATTCACAGGGTTGGGGATCTATTGTCTCCACCAAACCTGCTCTAAAACACATTCACAGGGTTGGGGATCTATTGTCTCCACCAAACCTGCTCTAACACACATTCACAGGGTTGGGGACCTATTGTCTCCACCAAACCTGCTCTAAAACACATTCACAGGGTTGGGGATCTATTGTCTCCACCAAACCTGCTCTAAAACACATTCACAGGGTTGGGGATCTATTGTCTCCACCAAACCTGCTCTAAAACACATTCACAGGGTTGGGGATCTATCTGTCTCCACCAAACCTGCTCAAACACACATTCAGAGGGTTGGGGATCTATCTGTCTTCACCAAACATTCTTGCTCTAAAACACCTTTATGCTGCCTTTCGAATGGCACCCTATTCTCTACAGAGTGCACTACTTTTGACCAGAGTCACTATATAGGGAATAGGTTGATATTTGGGACACTTCCTTAAAGTGGCTGTTGCCCCCCTCCATGGCATGGCACACCCATACCCTCACCCCCATCCTGTCCACCCATCCCTCCCTGTCTCATCCAGGCTGAACTCTGCCCCACTCCATGGCACACCCATACTCTCACCCCCATCCTGTCCACCCATCCCTGTCTCATCCAGGCTGAACTCTGCCCCACTCCATGGCACACCATACTCTCACCCCCATCCTGTCCACCCATCCCTCCCTGTCTCATCCAGGCTGAACTCTGCCCCCCTTCATACCAGAGAGGCTGGCATTACCTGCATCTCAAATGGCACCCTATTCCCTTTATAGTGGACCACTTTTGATCGGAGCCCTATGGTCACTAGACCAAATGAGTGCACTATATTGGGAATAGGGTGACCAGGGTCCATAGGAATCTGGTCGAAAGTAGTGCACTATATAGAGAAAAGTCTGACAAGGGTCCATAGGAATCTGGTCAAAAGTAGTGCACTATATATAGAATAGGGTGCCATTTCAGACAAAGTTTTTGTGTGCAGAATACAAGGCCCATAGTGATGCAGAGATATGGAGATGTATAGTGTTAGTGATATAGTAGATATGTATAGTGTTAGTTATATATTGGAGATGTATAGTGTTAGTGATATAGTGGAGATGTATAGTGTTAGTTATATATTGGAGATGTATAGTGTTAGTGATATAGTGGAGATGTATAGTGTTAGTTATATATTGGAGATGTATAGTGTTAGTGATATAGTGGAGATGTATAGTGTTAGTTATATATTGGAGATGTATAGTGTTCGTGATATAGTGGAGATGTATAGTGTTAGTGATATAGTGGAGATGTATAGTGTTAGTGATATAGTGGAGATGTATAGTGTTAGTGATATAGTGGAGGTGTATAGTGTTAGTTATATATTGGAGATGTATAGTGTTAGTGATATAGTGGAGATGTATAGTGTTAGTTATATATTGGAGATGTATAGTGTTCGTGATATAGTGGAGATGTATAGTGTTAGTGATATAGTGGAGATGTATAGTGTTAGTGATATAGTGGAGATGTATAGTGTTAGTGATATAGTGGAGGTGTATAGTGTTAGTGATATAGTGGAGATGTATAGTGTTAGTGATATAGTGGAGATGTATAGTGTTAGTGATATAGTGGAGATGTATAGTGTTAGTGATATAGTGGAGATGTATAGTGTTAGTGATATAGTAGAGATGTATAGTGTTAGTGATATAGTGGAGATGTATACTGTTAGTGATATAATGGAGATGTATAGTGTTAGTGATATAGTGGAGATGTATAGTGTTAGTGATATAGTGGAGATGTATAGTGTTAGTGATATAGTGGAGATGTATAGTGTTAGTGATATAGTGGAGATGTATAGTGTTAGTGATATAGTGGAGATGTATAGTGTTAGTGATATAGTGGAGATGTATACTGTTAGTGATATAATGGAGATGTATAGTGTTAGTGATATAGTGGAGATGTATAGTGTTGGTGATATAGTGGAGATGTATAGTGTTGGTGATATAGTGGAGATGTATAGTGTTAGTGATATAGTGGAGATGTATAGTGTTAATGATATAGTGGAGATGTATAGTGTTAATGATATAGTGGGGATGTATAGTGTTAGTGATATAGTGGAGATGAATAGTGATATTGATATAATGCTATATTGATGTAGCAGCTAATGATGGGCATCTCCCTGCCTGTTACTGTTGCAGCTGGATGCTGAGGCCAGTGAACTACTGAAGGAACTGCAGAACAAACTCAACACCGTGCTCGATGAGCTCAGTGCAGTCTTCGGCTCCAGGTGTGTGTGTGGGGGGTGGTTCTGTGTGCTTGTGTGTGTGTCTGTGTTTATGTGTATCTGTGGTCTGTGTGTGTATGTGGTCTGTGTGTATCTGTGGTCTGTGTGTATCTGTGGTCTGTGTGTGTCTGAGGTCTGTGTGTGTCTGTGTGTATCTGTGGTCTGTGTGTATCTGTGGTCTGTGTGTATCTGGGGTATGTGTGTATCTGGGGTATGTGTGTATCTGTGGTCTGTGTGTGTCTGTGTGTATGTGGTCTGTGTGTATCTCTGGTCTGTGTGTACCTGTGGTCTCTGTGTATCTGTGGTCTGTGTGTATCTGTGGTCTGTGTGTATCTAGTCTGTGTGTATCTCTGGTCTGTGTGTGTCTGTGGTCTGTGTGTGTCTGTGGTCTGTGTGTGTCTGTGGTCTGTGTGTGTCTGTGGGCTGTGTGTGTCTGTGGTCTGTGTGTATCTGTGGTCTGTGTGTATCTGTGGTCTGTGTGTATCTGTGGTCTGTGTGTATCTCTGGTCTGTGTGTATCTCTGGTCTGTGTGTATCTCTGGTCTGTGTGTGTCTGTGGTCTGTGTGTGTCTGTGGTCTGTGTGTGTCTGTGGTCTGTGTGTATCTGTGGTCTGTGTGTATCTGTGGTCTGTGTGTATCTGTGGTATGTGTGTATCTGTGCTAACCCTGTGTTATTTCCCTGTCCAGTTTCAAACCGGTGATTGAGGACTGTGTAAAGCAGATGAACCAGGAATTAGTCCAGATGAAGGGGAGTGCTGCAGGGAAGAGCAACGCTGCCATGGATGCTGAGACTGTCCTCAGACCACTTATGGACCTCCTGGATAAAAAGTAGGTCCCTATCGGCATATTATCAGCTCGGCTTAGAGGTTAGTATCCAGTAGCGTATCCATGTATCTCCTGGATAAAAAGTAGGTCCCTATCGGCATATTATCAGATGGCTTAGAGGTTAGTATCCAGTAGCGTATCCATGTATCTCCTGGATAAAAAGTAGGTCCCTATCGGCATATTATCAGATGGCTTAGAGGTTAGTATCCAGTAGCGTATCCATGTATCTCCTGGATAAAAAGTAGGTCCATATAGGCATATTATCAGCTGGCTTAGAGGTTAGCATCCAGTAGCGTATCCATGTATCTCCTGGATAAAAAGTAGGTCCATATAGGCATATTATCAGCTGGCTTAGAGGTTAGTATCCAGTAGCGTATCCATGTATCTCCTGGATAAAAAGTAGGTCCATATAGGCATATTATCAGCTGGCTTAGAGGTTAGTATCCAGTAGCGTATCCATGTATCTCCTGGATAAAAAGTAGGTCCCTATAGGCATATTATCAGCTGGCTTAGAGGTTAGTATCCAGTAGTGTATCCATGTATCTCCTGGATAAATAGTAGGTCCATATAGGCATATTATCAGCTGGCTTAGAGGTTAGTATCCAGTAGCGTATCCATGTATCTCCTGGATAAAAAGTAGGTCCATATAGGCATATTATCAGCTGGCTTAGAGGTTAGTATCCAGTAGCGTATCCATGTATCTCCTGGATAAAAAGTAGGTCCATATAGGCATATTATCAGCTGGCTTAGAGGTTAGTATCCAGTAGCGTATCCATGTATCTCCTGGATAAATAGTAGATTTCTGTTTACACCCTTGAGTTAACATTGAAGTAACCATGCAACTCCTGGATAAAAAGTAAGTCTTTGTTTTCACTGAGGATTCATATTGTAAGACTCAGTATGTGTCTGAATGCATGTGGCCGTTATCCTAGAGGTTGGAGCTTTGAGTAAGTTAACCACTTATCCTAGAGGAGCTTTGAGTTAGTTAACTAGTTATCCTAGAGGAGCTTTGAGTTAGTTAACCAGTTATCCAAGAGGAGCTTTGAGTAAGTTAACCAGTTATTCTAGAGGTTGGAGCTTTGAGTAAGTTAACCAGTTATCCTAGAGGAGCTTTGAGTTAGTTAACTAGTTATCCTAGAGGTTGGAGCTTTGAGTTAGTTAAACAGTTATCCTAGATCTGGAGCTTTGAGTTAGTAAACCAGTTAACCTAGAGGAGCTTTGAGTTAGTTAACCAGTTATCCTAGAGGCTGGAGCTTTGATTTAGTTAACCAGTTATCCTAGAAGAGCTTTGAGTTAGTTTACCAGTTATCCAAGAGGAGCTTTGAGTTAGTTAACCAGTTATCCTAGAGGAGCTTTGAGTTAGTTAACCAGTTATCCTAGAGGTTGGAGCTTTGAGTTAGTTAACCAGTTATCCTAGAGGAGCTTTGAGTTGGTTAACCAGTTATCCTAGAGCAGCTTTGAGTTAGTTAACCAGTTATCAGAGGTGATCTTTTAGTTAGTTAACCAGTTATCCTAGAGGAGCTTTGAGTTAGTTAACCAGTTATCCTAGAAGAGCGTTGAGTTTGTTAACCATTTATCCTAGAGAAGCTTTGAGTTTGTTAACCAGTTATCCTAGAGAGGCTTTGAGTTTGTTAACCAGTTATCCTAGAGAAGCTTTGAATTAGTTAACCAGTTATCCTAGAGGAGCTTTGAGTTAGTTAACCAGTTAAGCTAGAGGAGCTTTGAGTAAGTTAACCAGTTATCCTAGAGGTTGGAGTTTTGAGTAAGTTAACCAGTTAACATAGAGGTTGGAGCTTTGAGTAAGTTAACCAGTTATCCTAGAGGTTGGAGCTTTGAGTTAGTTAAACAGTTATCCTAGATCTGGAGCTTTGAGTTAGTTAACCAGTTAACATAGAGGTTGGAGCTTTGAGTAAGTTAACCAGTTAAGCTAGAGGAGCTTTGAGTAAGTTAACCAGTTATCCTAGAGGTTGGAGCTTTGAGTAAGTTAACCAGTTAACATAGAGGAGCTTTGAGTTTGTTAACCAGTTATCCTCAAGAAGCTTTGAGTTTGTTAACCAGTTATCATAGAGCAGATTTGAGTTAGTTAACCAGTTATCCGAGAGAAGCTTTGAGTTTGTTAATCAGTTATCCTAGAGAAGCTTTGAGTTAGTTAACCAGTTATCCTAGAGGATGGAGCTTTGAGTTGGTTAACCAGTTATCCTAGAGCAGCTTTGAGTTAGTTAACCAGTTATCAGAGATGAGCTTTTAGATAGTTAATGAGTTATACTATAGGTTGGTGCTTTGAGTTAGTTAACCAGTTATCCTAGATATTGGAGCTTTTAGTTAGTTAACCAGTTATCCTAGAGGTTGGACCTTTGAGAAAGTTAACCAGTTATTCTAGAGGAGCTTTGAGTTAGTTAACCAGTTATCCTAGAGGAGCTTTGAGTTAGTTAACCAGTTAAGCTAGAGGAGCTTTGAGTAAGTTAACCAGTTATCCTAGAGGTTGGAGCTTTGAGTAAGTTAACCAGTTAACATAGAGGTTGGAGCTTTGAGTAAGTTAACCAGTTATCCTAGAGGTTGGAGCTTTGAGTTAGTTAAACAGTTATCCTAGATCTGGAGCTTTGAGTTAGTTAACCAGTTAACATAGAGGTTGGAGCTTTGAGTAAGTTAACCAGTTATCCTAGATCTGGAGCTTTGAGTAAGTTAACCAGTTATCATAGAGGAGCTTTGAGTTTTTTAACCAGTTATCCTAGAGGAGCTTTGAGTTAGTTAACCAGTTATCCTAGAGAAGCTTTGAGTTTGTTAACCAGTTATCATAGAGAAGCTTTGAGTTAGTTAACCAGTTATCCTAGAGGAGCTTTGAGTTAGTTATCCAGTTATCCTAGACAAGCTTTGAGTTTGTTAACCAGTTATCCTAGAGAAGCTTTGAGTTAGTTAACCAGTTATCCTAGAGAAGCTTTGAGTTTGTTAACCAGTTATCATAGAGAAGCTTTGAGTGAGTTAACCAGTTATCCTAGAGGAGCTTTGAGTTTGTTAACCAGTTATCCTAGAAGTTGGAGCTTTGAGTTAGTTAACCAGTTATCCTAGAGGTTGGAGCTTTGAGTTAGTTATCCTAGAGGAGCTTAGTTAGTTAAACCAGTTATCCTAGAGGTTATCCTAGAGGAGCTTTGAGTTTGTTAACCAGTTATCCTAGAGGAGCTTTGAGTTAGTTAACCAGTTTATCCTAGAGTTAGTTAAACCAGTTATCCTAGAGGTTGGAGCTTTGAGTTGGTTAACCAGTTATCCTAGAGCAGCTTTGAACAGTTTGTTAACTTTGAGTTAGTTAACCAGTTATCATTTGAGTTAGTTAACCAGTTATCCTAGAGGAGCTTTGAGTTAGTTAACCAGTTATCCTAGAGGAGCTTTGAGTTAGTTAACCAGTTATCCTAGACAAGCTTTGAGTTTGTTAACCAGTTATCCTAGAGAAGCTTTGAGTTAGTTAACCAGTTATCCTAGAGAAGCTTTGAGTTTGTTAACCAGTTATCATAGAGAAGCTTTGAGTGAGTTAACCAGTTATCCTAGAGGAGCTTTGAGTTTGTTAACCAGTTATCCTAGAAGTTGGAGCTTTGAGTTAGTTAACCAGTTATCCTAGAGGTTGGAGCTTTGAGTTAGTTAACCAGTTATCCTAGAGGAGCTTTGAGTTAGTTAAACCAGTTATCCTAGAGGTTGGAGCTTTGAGTTGGTTAACCAGTTATCCTAGAGCAGCTTTGAGTTAGTTAACCAGTTATCATAGAGGAGCTTTGAGTTAGTTAACCAGTTATCCTAGAGGAGCTTTGAGTTAGTTAACCAGTTATCCTAGAGAAGCTTTGAGTTAGTTATCCAGTTATCCTAGACAAGCTTTGAGTTTGTTAACCAGTTATCCTAGAGATGCTTTGAGTTAGTTAACCAGTTTTCCTAGAGAAGCTTTGAGTTTGTTAACCAGTTATCATAGAGAAGCTTTGAGTGAGTTAACCAGTTATCCTAGATATTGGAGCTTTTAGTTAGTTAACCAGTTATCCTAGAGTTTGGACCTTTGAGTAAGTTAACCACTTATCCTAGAGGAGCTTTTAGTTAGTTAACCAGTTATCCTAGAGGTTGGACCTTTGAGTAAGTTAACCACTTATCCTAGAGGAGCTTTGAGTTAGTTAACCAGTTATCCTAGAGAAGCTTTGAGTTTGTTAACCAGTTATCCTAGAGGAGCTTTGAGTTTGTTAACCAGTTAACATAGAGGTTGGAGCTTTGAGTAAGTTAACCAGTTAACATAGAGGAGCTTTGAGTTTGTTAACCAGTTATCCTCAAGAAGCTTTGAGTTTGTTAACCAGTTATCATAGAGCAGATTTGAGTTAGTTAACCAGTTATCCGAGAGAAGCTTTGTGTTTGTTAATCAGTTATCCTAGAGAAGCTTTGAGTTAGTTAACCAGTTATCCTAGAGGTTGGAGCTTTGAGTTGGTTAACCAGTTATCCTAGAGCAGCTTTGAGTTAGTTAACCAGTTATCAGACATGAGCTTTTAGATAGTTAATGAGTTATACTATAGGTTGGTGCTTTGAGTTAGTTAACCAGTTATCCTAGATATTGGAGCTTTTCGTTAGTTAACCAGTTATCCTAGAGGTTGGACCTTTGAGAAAGTTAACCAGTTATTCTAGAGGAGCTTTGAGTTAGTTAACCAGTTATCCTAGAGGAGCTTTGAGTTAGTTAACCATTTAAGCTAGAGGAGCTTTGTGTAAGTTAACCAGTTATCCTAGAGGTTGGAGCTTTGAGTAAGTTAACCAGTTAACATAGAGGTTGGAGCTTTGAGTAAGTTAACCAGTTATCCTAGAGGTTGGAGCTTTGAGTTAGTTAAACAGTTATCCTAGATCTGGAGCTTTGAGTTAGTTAACCAGTTAACATAGAGGTTGGAGCTTTGAGTAAGTTAACCAGTTATCCTAGATCTGGAGCTTTGAGTAAGTTAACCAGTTATCATAGAGGAGCTTTGAGTTTTTTAACCAGTTATCCTAGAGGAGCTTTGAGTTAGTTAACCAGTTATCCTAGAGGAGCTTTGAGTTAGTTAACCAGTTATCCTAGAGTAGCTTTAAGTTAGTTAACCAGTTATCCTAGAGGAGTTTTGGGTTACTTAACCAGTTATCCTAGAGGTTGGAGCTTTGGGTCAGTTAACCAGTTAGCCTAGAGGTTGGAGCTTTGGGTCAGTTGACCAGTTAGCCTAGAGGTTGGAGCTTTGGGTCAGTTAACCAGTTAGCCTAGAGGTTGGATCTTTGATTAGTTAACCAGTTAGCCTAGAGGTTGGAGCTTTGGGTCAGTTAACCAGTTAGCCTATAGGTTGGAGCTTTGCGTCAGTTAACCAGTTAGCCTAGAGGTTGGAGCTTTGCGTCAGTTAACCAGTTAGCCTAGAGGTTGGAGCTTTGCGTCAGTTAACCAGTTAGCCTAGTGGTTGGAGCTTTGGGTCAGTTAACCAGTTAGCCTAGAGGTTGGAGCTTTGCGTCAGTTAACCAGTTAGCCTAGAGGTTGGAGCTTTGCGTCAGTTAACCAGTTAGCCTAGAGGTTGGAGCTTTGGGTCAGTTAACCAGTTATCCTAGAGGTTGGAGCTAGAGGTCTGCATGGGACTGATGTATTCATCTTGCTTTCGCCCAAACCCACAGATTTTTCATATCGCACCCGCCCACATCGGCTGGCTTTATGTCTGACTTTTACCTGCCATAGCAGGAACTGGTCCGGAACCCAACTGCATTCCTGGAATGTTATTTCAGGCACAGGCCTATGTGACGACGCAGATCACATACAGTAGCCATGGTCACCGCAATTTTGCAACCTATAAGCAATATCAAAATGCACAAAAATATCAAAGAAATGGGTTAATTTCTTGGTCGCGGGAAGTTGGGGGGATGTTTGTGTAGGGGGGGTTATTATTATAAAAAATGATTACATATATCATTATTATATATATCACTAGTTTGTTGGTGCACTAACAGTGATGGTAAAAATATATATATATATATATATATATATAAATCGTTTATTAATTGTGATTGATCAGGGGGTGCACACTTGATCTTGCACGCCCAACTAGAAGAGGAGAGGGAGGCTACTTAACTTGATGCAGCGTATTCTGAGTGTGTGAATAATGCAACAGAGATGTGCTTGAAATACAGTAAGTAGGCTAATAAAGCATAGAAAGCAGAAAGACAACCGTTTCCAAATAATCTGGGGACGACAAAAACATTTGAACCCCAAAATTGTCTGATCTGGCCGCCCGCTCCCAGCCGCAGCAAGATAAATGTCCACCGCCCAGCAGTAGTCTCTGTCAGGACCCGATCTCTGATCTCTGCAGCCCTCTAGTTCGAGACTTGGGTTAGGTAACCAGCTCGACTACTACAGGGTTCCCCAATTCTCAGCCTATTGGCCCCTCAATTTTCCTGAGCAAAATAATAATAATAACATTAATAACAATAATTGTGAAAATCTGTACCAAAGTATTCCCTCACATAATAGAGATACAGGTAACTGCCAAACTAAAGGAAACACAAACATAAAGTGTCTTAACAGGGTTTTGGGTCACCACGAGCCAGAACAACTTCAATGCACCTTGCATAGATTCATAAAGTGTCTTAACAGGGTGTTGGGTCACCACGAGCCAGAACAACCTCAATGCACCGTGCATAGATTCATAAAGTGTCTTAACAGGGTGTTGGGTCACCACGAGCCAGAACAACCTCAATGCACCGTGCATAGATTCATAAAGTGTCTTAACAGGGTGTTGGGTCACCACGAGCCAGAACAACCTCAATGCACCGTGCATAGATTCATAGTGTCCAGAACTCTATTGGAGGAATACGATACCATTCTTCCACAACAAATACCATAATTTGGTGTTTTGTTGATGCTGATGGATAACGCTGTCTCGGGTGCCGCTCCAGAATCTCTCCTTAGTGTTCAATTGGGTTGAGATTTGGTGACTGAGAAAGCCATGGCATACGGTTTACATCATTTTCATGCACATCAAACCATTCAGTGACCACTTTTGTCCTTTGGATTGGGTCATTGTCATATTTTGGGGGCAAAGCCATGGTAACCAAAATAATAGCCAGCCAATCATTTTTATACATGACCCTAAGCATGATGGGATATTAATTGCTTAATTAACTCAGGAACCACACCTGTTTTTTTATTGTACCTTTATTTTACTAGGCAAGTCAGTTAAGAACAAATTCTTAGGAACAGTGGGTTAACTGCCTGTTCAGGGGTAGAACGACAGATTTGTACCTTGTCAGCTCTGGGATTTGAACTTGCAACCTTCCGGTTTACTAGTCCAACGCTCTAAACACTAGGCTACCTTGTGGAAGCACCTGCTTTCGATATACTTTGTATCCCTAATTTATTCAAGTGTTTCCATTATCGTGGCAGTTAGCTGTATATGTGATTGTATATTAATGTAAGCAAGGTTTGATATTATTATGTTTCAGTTAAATATTGTATCTGTTTTGGCTTCTCGCAGCCAATTTGCAGTCTACAAATGATTTGTAATAATGTTCCCTGACCATCAATTCAAGAGTCTAGTTGATCATCCCAGTCCTAGTAGGTCTAGAGTAGGTCCATGCTGTGGAAAGGCAGGATGATATGGCTCTTTTCCGCATCATAATGAGTCAGTCTGGAGGTGTTATGGATACACTGGATTCAATATCAATACTGATGTTACCACTCCCCCTGCGGTAGAGGAGCACATACACAAAAATACGGAAACTGACACACACACATGCGTGGTCCTGTGTAGCTCAGTTGGTAGAGCATGGCGCTTGTAACGCCAGGGTAGTGGGTTCGATCCCGGGACCACCCATACGTAGAATGTATGCACACATGACTGTAAGTCGCTTTGGATAAAAGCGTCTGCTAAATGGCATATATTATTATATTAAAAACATGTACAGTTTTTGTGTATGTGCATCTGCGTGTGTCATTCGTGTCTCTGTATTTAGTTAGGGCTTGTGTTTCTCAGTATATTTAGGTGTGTGTGAGTGCGTGCGAGCCTTTGTGTCTCTGTATTTAGTTAGTGCTTGTGTTTCTCAGTATATTTAGGTGTGTGTGAGTGCGTGCGAGCCTTTGTGTCTCTGTATTTAGTTAGGGCTTGTGTTTCTACGTATATTTAGGTGTGTGTGAGTGCGTGCGAGCCTTTGTGTCTCTGTATTTAGTTAGTGCTTGTGTTTCTCAGTATATTTAGGTGTGTGTGAGTGCGTGCGAGCCTTTGTGTGTTTGTTATTGTTGTAGGTGTTTCTCTACTTCAGACTGGCAACATCCATATTGATATTCAATCCAGTATTCAACAGGAAGCTGTATGTATTCCAACACTATCTTCTCTACTCTGACATCCATCGCAGAAGCTGTGTGATTCTCTCTCAGACACTCACGGCAACATCGAGGCCAATGGGGTATTACGGTAGAATCCTCTTAATAATATGCTAAACGAAATCCTCAACCAAGGTTTTCCGTTCACTGGGATTATCACGTGAAGCTGATGCATTTATTCCACATATCATGGCTTTTGAACTTCACCCTTGATTGTGTTTGATCCTGGTGTCTTCCTATAGGCCCTGTGACGTATGTGACGTATCTGTAACGTTGTTAAAGGGACATTTCATTCATAAATGAAAGTTTCTCAAACGTTTTCAGACCTCTAAAGTAATCTAATTTTTAGATTAAAACACATCCCACAACCTCCGTTGTGTAAATCCAGCCTTACGCCTTCATCACAAATACATTGCAAAGATAAGCACGGTCTAATTCCCTGTTTTTCCTGGTTTACTCTATTTTTATCTCTGGGCTGGAGGCATATAGCTGAATCTACACAACAGATGTCGTGAGATGGGGTTTCATCTTGACATTAGACTACTATAGAGATCTCAAAACATCTCAAAAATGTTGATTTGAAAGTCTAATGATTGTGTTTCTGCTGTGGTTTTACATCTGACTTAGACTGTTGGTTCTGCTCTGTCTTTGTCTCTATCTCTATCTCTGTCTCTCTCTGCTCTGTCTCTCTCTGCTCTGTCTCTATCTTTGTCTCTATCTCTATCTCTGTCTCTGCTCTGTCTCTCTCTGCTCTCTCTCTCTGCTCTGTCTCTCTGCTCTGTCTCTGCTCTGCTCTGCTTTGCAGTTTGATTTTATTTGCAAAGATCTGTGAGAAGACGGTGTTGAAACGAGTCCTGAAGGAACTGTGGAAGATCGTCCTCATCACTATTGAGAGAATGATAGTCTTACCACCTCTCAATGACCAGAATGTAAGATGCTATGTTATACACACCAAACACACACACACACACACCAAACACATATTCAACACCATTGAGAGAATGATAGTCTTACCACCTCTCAATTTCCAGGCTGTAAGATTATATATATAAACACATGTGCACGCACGTACACGCACACGCACACACACACACACACACACACACACACACACACACACACACACACACACACACACACACACACACACCAAACACACATTCAACACCATTGAGAGAATGATAGTCTTACCACCTCTCAATTTCCAGGCTGTAAGATTATATATATAAACACATGTGCACGCACGTACACGCACACGCACACATGCACACGCACACGCACACACACACACACACACAGATAGTCCTCACACCTCTCACTGACCACTGTAACCATCTAACCATGATGGGAGAACCTCTTACAGTGGAGCAGAAGTAGGTAGCTGTGATTCTGGTGAGCTACAGGTACTGAAGTGTTTACTTGCCCCCAGCAGGAACCAAATGAGATAATTGGCCAATATCAGAGCTGGGCTCAATTCTACCTACTATCTGGTCTCCCAGGACTGAAACAAAAAACGATATAACGGAAAAATCACTACAGCCCAGTATCTGCAACACTCCATGACCTACCTCTGGCTGGAATATCCTCTAGTCTGTAAATGTGCATACAACGACACACTCCCACACACAAATATGTACAAAACACAGATGCACCATAGAGGATATTTACAAAGTCCGGACAAGATGGTGTCTCCTTCTCTCTTTATGTGTCAGTCATGCAGGAAATGTTAGTGAAGCCTGGATAGAGGAATGAAAAGGCAAACCTGCTTTTCCAACAGGCAACACTGACAAGGCTGACAACACCCAGAAGGGATGTTCTCAAACACACACACACACACAGTCTTGTATAACTAACCTTGTGGGGAGACACAATTCTGTCCTGATCAAAATTATATTTTCCCTAACCCCTAACCACAACCCTAACCTTTACCTCAAAATCTAACCTTAACCCTAACCCTAAACTTAATTCTAACACTAATTCTGACCTTAACCCTAAACCCCCTAGAAATACACACACACATCAAAAACAACATCCTCTACTGTACCACCTTTGTGTTTCCTTTCACGTTATATTCAGCATGAAAGTGCTTAAAAGGTGTGTATATAGGGTATAACCCTGTCTGTCTTTTCTCCTCACAGCAAGGAGCCCAGATGATTTTCAGTGCTGCCAAGGACCTGGGACAGCTATCCAAACTCAAGGTAGGTCTGGGGCACACCGTGAGTGAGTGAGTGAGTGAGTGAGTGAGTGAGTGAGTGAGTGAGTGAGTGAGTGAGTGAGTGAGTGAGTGAGTGAGTGAGTGAGTGATAAAAACAGAGTTTAATAGGCAGTTCTGGGTTTTTGCAATCTCTAGTCTGTCAGAGCACAGCTACAGTAAACACAAACATGCACACACACTGTTGTGATTATCAAAAGTCAGAGTCCCACACACTCCACAACGTACATCCTCCAGAGCAGTAGATCTGTGTTAGTTGGTTAGTTCTCATAGTGATTCCATCCAGATTGAGGTCATCTCTGCTAAAACAGCCCACTCCTACCCTAGTCATGCAACTTCACTTCATGCTATAAACCCATGACTAAACTGGCCAAGTCTTCATCATATTACGTAATCGTGGTTGCTTTCCAATCCATCTGTAACACAGATGTTTTTAATGAAGTCCCTGTATCTCCGCTCCTAAATTAAAAGATCTTCCCACAGTCACACTCTTTGATCACAGTCACTAGTCTCATTTCATGTTCCAAGAAGCACAGCAGAAGGATAGGGAGACAGTATTGTGTCTGTGATACGGTTGAGCAGCAATTTGCAAGCAACTGTACTGTCGATGTCTGTACTGTTTTGCTGTATTCTCCTGCTGAATCAAATGATCAGATCTCACAATGTGTTTACCATCTCAGGAACCACATTAATAATACACAGTAAAGGGGTTGCCATGAATTTGACAGTAATTTACAGGCAGCTCGGTGGCGAGTAAAACTATGTATTTTTATATATTACAGTACGCCTCAAAATGTGTTAATAAGCAAGGAACAACTATACCATACACCCACTAGTGGTACTGTATTCTGGGTGTAATTACAGTACCATTTGAAATACAGCAATTTTGAAATACAGCAATTTCCCCACAATGCTCTCATTTTTACAGTTGATGATACCTAAAATGAACATTTAAATTACAGTTTTCCATTACAATGTACATAGCAAACTTATCATATGCAGACATATGACGTGTGTGTGTGTGTGTGTGTGTGTGTGTGTGTGTGTGTGTGTGTGTGTGTGTGTGTGTGTGTGTGTGTGTGTGTGTGTGTGTGTGTGTGTGTGTGTGTGTGTGTGTGTGTGTGTGTGTGTGTGTGTGTGTGTGTGTGTGTGTGTGTGTGTGTGTGTGTGTGTGTGTGTCCTCTCCAAGAGGAATGTTATGGAAACATGTTTTGATGAATCTATCTCTTTCTATTCTCTCCGCTCTAGGACCATGTGATCAGAGAGGAAGCCCGTAGCCTGACACCAAGACAGTGCGCAGCCATGGACCTTGTCCTTCCCACCATCAAGGTAATGGAGAGCCTTCGCTCTATCTATCCCTCTCTCCCCCCCTCCATCTGTCTCTCCCTCCATCCGTCTAACCCACCATCCCGCTCTCTTTCCATCCATCCCTCCCATCCCTCCATCAATTCCTCTCTCAATCCATCCATGCCTCCTCCATACCTCCCTCCCCTTCACCTTCCATCCCTACCCTCATTCCTTTCTCCCTCTAACCATCGATGCCTACCTTTCTCTAATGTTGAGAGATGGACAGGGTTTTAACAGGGTAGTAGGGTTGTAAAGAGAGTTTACCTAAAGGATCCTTGTAGAGTGGTGACTGTTTTAACAGGGTAGTAGGGTTGTAAGGTCTTTAAGAGGAGTAGTGGTGCTGAGAGGAGTCGATGCAGTCAGTACATAGTGCAGTATTTTGACCAGAGCCCTGTGGGTGCTATTTGGGACACAGACAGGA
The DNA here is from genome assembly GCF_021184085.1 of Oncorhynchus gorbuscha. Classification (NCBI taxonomy): domain Eukaryota; kingdom Metazoa; phylum Chordata; class Actinopteri; order Salmoniformes; family Salmonidae; genus Oncorhynchus; species Oncorhynchus gorbuscha. The sequence goes on along the minus strand of NC_060177.1, from coordinate 12,106,522 downwards.
GTTCAGACCAGGGTCTGTGTGAACACTCGACGCAGCGCCCTGAAACAGAAGCTAATTGATTCCTGCATCTCCATGGACACCAGCTCCCTGTTTAGATCCGTCATGCTGTGGAATTCTCTCCACCAGTATTCCGAGGAGAACGTCCAATTAGAGGAGTTCAGTAATGCTTCCAGGAGACTCTGGCCAATCACAGTTAAGTAATACCTTTAGGTGGAAGAAATACATAGGCTGAATGCAGGACTGATTAAATACTTAAAGGAAGTGAGGGGGAGAGAGACGTAGGGAGGGGGGAGAGATGGGGGAGAGAGACTAGCGGAGATACACAGGTTGAATGCAGGACTGGTTAAAGACTTTATGCCTTCAGTAATGAAGGAGAGAGAGGGGAGGGGAGGGGAAGAAAGAGAGAGGGAGGAAGAGAAATAGATAGGGATGGAGTTGGTGTTGTGTGGACTAGCTCTTGGAGTTGGTGTTGTGTGGACTAGCTCTTGGAGTTGGTGTTGTGTGGACTAGCTCTTGGAGTTGGTGTTGTGTGGACTAGCTCTTGGAGTTGGTGTTGTGTGGACTAGCTCTTGGAGGTGTTGTGTGGACTAGCTCTGGAGTTGGTGTTGTGTGGACTAGCTCTTGGAGTTAGTGTTGTGTGGACTAGCTCTTGGTGTTGGTGTTGTGTGGACTAGCTCTTGGAGTTGGTGTTGTGTGGACTAGCTCTTGGAGTTGGTGTTGTGTGGACTAGCTCTTGGAGTTGGTGTTGTGTGGACTAGCTCTTGGTGTTGTGTGGACTAGCTCTAGGAGTTGGTGTTGTGTGGACTAGCTCTTGGAGTTGGTGTTGTGTGGACTAGCTCTTGGAGTTGGTGTTGTGTGGACTAGCTCTTGGAGTTGGTGTTGTGTGGACTAGCTCTTGGAGTTGGTGTTGTGTGGACTAGCTCTTGGTGTTGTGTGGACTAGCTCTTGGAGTTGGTGTTGTGTGGACTAGCTCTTGGAGTTGGTATTGTGTGGACTAGCTCTTGGAGTTGGTGTTGTGTGGACTAGCTCTTGGAGTTGGTGTTGTGTGGACTAGCTCTTGGAGTTGTGTGGACTAGCTCTTGGAGTTGGTGTTGTGTGGACTAGCTCTTGGAGTTGGTGTTGTGTGGACTAGCTCTTGGAGTTGGTGTTGTGTGGACTAGCTCTTGGAGTTGGTGTTGTGTTGGACATGTCTTTGATGGTTTCTCTGCCATTCTTCCCTCATCAACACCTACGGTATCTTCAGAGTGAATCTAGGTTGTGCCTATTCTGCCGAGGCAGCAGAGCTACAGAGCTTAGTCACAAATGACACTGTATACCCCATGTAGGACACTACTTTTGATCAGAAGTAGTTTGCTATAGGTAATAGGATGTCATTTGGAACACAGAGCTACAGCGCTTAGGATCATTTACTCTGAGCAGCTTTGGCTCATTGACTCACCCCCTGTTTTCAGTCTGTATCCGATATTCCATAATGCATCACTGACTGGATTATATCTGAACATTACTTTCTTCTTCCAGAGCCAATGGAGGATGACCTATGAACTCATGAACTCCAGTGAGGTGTTAGAGTTTATGAGGGATGGAGTGTGTGTATGTGGCAGGGCTTTAAGCAATTATTCTCTGTCTTAATGCAACAGTACAGAGTACATTTTTATTAGGCCTACTGCTGCCAGCCTGGATGAGCATACATACAGTAGTTATTACCTCTCCCACACAGTCTTCCACGCAGTCTGGTCTGAAGATGTGAAAAGTACATTAACTCTGTACGTGTTCTATCTGGTCTGAGTGTACCCGAGTTTGATTGGTAACCTCACTCCTCAGATTGAAATGCCTTGAATTGCTAGCTTTTTCAGTGGTGTAGCTGGCTAAGGTGTTGTCAAGTGTTTGCAAGACAGAGGACCCGAGATCAAGTAGCAGACTTTAGGAGGGAGGAAGATGTATTGTTAAACAAGCAGTTTGACAGCTGTTACATAAGCAAACATGCTTATTATCTCTCCCACACAGTCTCCTATACAGTCAGTCTGGTCAGAAGACTTAAAGGTACATGAACATGTATGTTTTCAATCTGATCTGAGGAACCAACATTAAAATGAATATGGTGAATGAAAGCTTACCCAAGTAAACTCCAGCCCAGCTTTAACAAAAAGGGTAACCAGGTGCTCAACTGGGGGGACAATTCTAAAAAAGTAGTCCTACCTCCAGGACACTTCAACAGGTGACTATCCCAGAAAAGAAAAAGGAACTGTCTGTCTACATATATTTTTTATTTTTTATTTTACCTTTATTTAACTAGGCAAGCCAGTTAAAAACAAATTATTATTTTACAATGACGGTCTACCCAGACAAAACCCTCCCCTAATAACCCGGACAACGCTGAGACAATTGTGCGCCGCCCGATGGGACTTCCGATCACGGCCGGTTGTGATACAGCCCGGGATCGAACCAGGGTCTGTAGTGACACCTCTAGCACTGAGATGCAGTGCTTACGACCGCTGCACCACTTTGGAGTCTTTTAACATACATATACAGCATCTTTGTTTTACGGGACAGACAAGCAGGCTAAATGTACTGACTATGTCTGTTCTCCTTCTGGTCTGAAGACTGAAGACAGTGAATAAAGTGGCTCTGACATTCCTTATTTCTTTTTTCCTTTCTCTCTCTCTCTCTTCCGTAGCAATATTTCCACGCCGGAGGAAACGGTCTGAAGAAGACGTTCCTTGAGAAGAGCCCTGACCTCAAGTCCCTCAAATACGCTCTCAGCCTTTACACACAGCCTACTGATGCCTTGATCAAGAAGTATATATGCACCCAAACCTCTCAAGGTAAGAACACTTAGCTAGTAGATATGCACCCAAACCTCTCAAGGTAAGAACACTTAGCTAGTAGATATGCACCCAAACCTCTCAAGGTAAGAACACTTAGCTAGTAGATATGCACCCAAACCTCTCAAGGTAAGGACACTTAGCTAGTAGATATGCACCCAAACCTCTCAAGGTAAGGACACTTAGCTAGTAGATATGCACCCAAACCTCTCAAGGTAAGGACACTTAGCTAGTAGATATGCACCCAAACCTCTCAAGGTAAGAACACTTAGCTAGTAGATATGCACCCAAACCTCTCAAGGTAAGAACACTTAGCTAGTAGATATGCACCCAAACCTCTCAAGGTAAGAATTTGCAACCAAAGCTCTCAAGTTAAGGACACTTCCGCTAGTATATTCACCCTAAGGTCAATTAGGTCAATTCCATTTCAGTCAATTCAGGAGGAAATTCCAATTCCATTCTTTCTCATAGAGAAGCATTGATGGAAATTGGAATTAGAATTTCAGTTAACTTCCTAGCCCTGCTCACAGGAGGCTGGTTAGGGGAGGACGGCTCAAATTGATGACTGGAATGGGATGAAGGGAATTGTATCATGTGTTTGATGAGTTGGATACCACTCCATTTATTCCATTACAGCCATTACTATGAGCCCATCCTCCCCAATTAAGGTGCCACCAACCTCCTGTGACCCTGTGATAGTTATCCTTGCTCCTCTTACAGTGGGCTGCAGTGTTTTTCCATGTCAGCTTGGTTTCTCTTCAGTTTACCGTGTGAGATGGTTATTGCAGTAATTGCATTTGTCATCTACTGCCTCCTTCAATCCCTTTCTCTTTCTATTTTACTCTTGCTTCTCTCTCTCTTTCTCAATCACTCTCTTTTGCTCTCTCTCTCTGTCACTCTCTCTCTCTTTCTCACTCAATCTCTCTCTGTCGCTCTTTCTCTCTGTCGCTCTTTCTCTCTGTCGCTCTCTCTCTCTGTCGCTCTCTCTCTCTGTCGCTCTCTCTCTGTCGTTCTCTCTCTCTGTCGTTCTCTCTCTCTGTCGCTCTCTCTCTCTGTCTCTCTCTCTCTATCGCTCTCTCTCTGTCGCTCTCTCTCTGTCGCTCTCTCTCTGTCGCTCTCTCTGTCCCAGTTCCATGCTGTGTTTTACTGTGTCTCTGTGGAAGTGTAGGTTTTCTGTTTTCTTAATTAACAGAGTAGAGCTACCTGATGTTCTATCTAGGGCTGTGGGCACGAACCTTTTATAGTCCCGTACCCCTTCAAACATTCAACCTCCAGCTGCGTACCCCCTCTAGCACCAGGGTCAGCGCACTCTCAAATGTTGTGTTTTGCCATCATTGTAAGCCTGCCACAAACGTACATTACAATACATTTATTACAAATAAATGTTTACATACACTTAGGGTGGACTACTTTTTCAACACTCCACAAATTTCTTGTTAACAAACCATTGTTTTGGCAAGTCGGTTAGGACATCTACTTAATGCCAAGTCATTTTAAAACAGTAATTTTTAAACAGTTTGGAAGATTCCAGAAAATTATGTTATGGCTTTAGAAGCTTCTGATAGGCTAATTGACATCATTTGAGTCAATTGGAGGTGTACCTGTGAATATATTTCAAGGTCTACTTTCAAACTCAGTGCCTCTTTGCTTGACATCATGGGAAAATGATGGAAACCAGCCAAGACCTCAGAAATAAAATTGTAGACCTCCACAAGTCTGGTTCATCCTTGGGAGCAATTTCCAAATGCCTGAAGGTACCCCGTTCATCTGTACAAACAATAGTACACAAGCATGAACACCATGGGACGACGCAGCTGTCATACAGCTCAGGAAGGAGACGCATTCTGTCTCCTAGAGATTAATGTACTTTGGTGCGAGAAGTGCAAATCAATCTCAGAACAACAGCAAATAACCTTGTGAAGAATCTGGAGGGAACAGGTACAAAAGGATCTATATACACAGTAAAACGAAAAAGAGTCCTATATCGACATAACCTGAAAGGCCGCTCAGCAAGGAAGAAGCCACTGCTCCAAAACCGCCATAAAAAAGCCAGACTACGGTTTGCAACTGCACATGGGGACAATGATCATACTTTTCGTACAAAATCGTACAAAAATAGAACTGTTTGGCCATAATGACCATCGTTATGTTTGGAGGATAAAGGGGGAGGCTTGCAAGCCGAAGAACGCCATCCCAACTGTGAAGCACGGGGATAGCAGCATCATGTTGTGGTGGTGCTTTGCTGCAGGAGGGACTGGTGCACTTCACAAAATAGATGGCATCATGAGGAAGGAACATTATGTGGATATATTGAAGCAACATCTCAAGACATCAGTCAGGAAGTTAAAGCTTGGTCACAAATGGGTCTTCCAAATGGACATTGACCCCTAGCATACTTCCAAAGTTGTGGCAAAATGGCTTAAGGATAACAAAGTCAAGGTATTGGAGTGGCCATCACAAAGCCCTGACCTTAATCCTATGTAAAAAAGCGTTTTTGAGCAAGGAGGCCTACAAACCTGCCTCAGTTACACCAGCTCTGCCAGGAGGAATGGGCCAAATTCACCCAACTTATTGTGGGAAGCTTGTGGAAGTCTACCTGAATTGTTTGACCCAAGTTAAACCATTTTAAGCCAATGCTACCAAATACTAATTGAGTGTATGTACACTTCTGACCCACTGGGAATGTGATGAAAGAAATAAAGCTGAAATAAATCATTATCTCTATTATTATTCAGACATTTCACGTTCTTAAAATAAAGTGGTGATCCTAACTGACCTAAGACAGGACATTTTTATTAGGATTAAATGTCAGGAATGGTGAAAATTTGGCTAAGGTGTATATAAACTTTTGACTTCAACTGTATATACAGTACAAAATCCATGTGTACGTGTCTGCATATTGCGTATGCTATCGTGTGTGTGTATCCATTGGATGTGCTTGTGGAAGCAGAGCAACTTGTGTCGTCGACAGGTGCAGGTGTAGTACTGCTGGTAGTAGCAGTACTACTAGTAGAGCTGGTATGTGTCTCTATGGTCTTACTTGTATTACTTTTTTTAACCATTAAGCAATTTTCTGTCCAACGGAATGAGCAGCAACTACATTTGGCTACAGACGGACCGGTACTGGAATTCTCGCATTTGACTAGGTTACCTGTATTTGACTAGGCTACCTGTATTTGACTAGGCTACCTGTATTTGACATTGTGTTGTTTTTTATCGCTGAATACTAGATCATTTTATATACTTCCCATCCTACCATCCCTAGCCTGATTGGAGTAAACTAGCGATCCTACCATCCCTAGCCTGATTGGAGTAAACTAGAGATCCTACCATCCTAACCTGATTGGAGTAAACTAACGGACAATAAATATTCTACTGCTACAGCTATTTTAACTCACATCTACAGTGCCTGTAGTTAAATAATTCTACATATATTAAGTGCTGGATTTTCACCCACAGCGGCCAATCCACCATTCTGATCTTAACTCCAACCCTCCGTTGTCCACAGAACAACCCATCTTTCCCAGTATAACGCCATTTTAATATTTCCTTTTACAATAAATCCCTCCATTTTACGCTGATATAGAACATTTCTACTGATACTGCCGGGGCGTCAGGGTAGCCTAGTGGTTAGAGTGTTGGACTAGTAACCGGAAGTTTGCAAGTACAAATCCCTGAGCTGACACGGTACAAATCTGTCATTCTGCCCCTGAACAGGCCACTGTTCCTAGGCCGTCATTGAAAATAAGAATTTGTTCTTAACTGACTTGCCTAGTTAAATAAAAAATAAAAAATAATGATATTTCTCATTGACTGATGGTGGTTTTTCAGATCCCCTAACAATACAGTTTGCAGTTCCATCTGAACCCTGATATTATGACATAACAATCATTCCTGGACCTGACTCCAAAAGCAAGCCACAGGTAGACAGTACCAGAAAATATATTCTATTGATTATATTTTTATTTATTTCACCTTTATTTAACCAGGTAGGCTAGTTGAGAACAAGTTCTCATTTGCAACTGCGACCTGGCCAAAATAAAGCATAGCAGTGTGAACAGACAACACAGAGTTACACATGGAGTAAACAATTAACAAGTCAATAACACAGTAGAAAAAAAATGGGCAGTCTACAATGTGTGCAAAAGGCATGAGGAGGTAGGCGAATAATACAATTTTGCAGATTAACACTGGAGTGATAAATGATCAGATGGTCATGTACAGGTATAGATATTGGTGTGCAAAAGAGCAGAAAAGTAAATAAATGAAAAAACAGTATAAAAACAGTATGGGGATGAGGTAGGTGACAATGGGTGGGCTATTTACCAATAGACTATGTACAGCTGCAGCGATCGGTTAGCTGCTCGGATAGCTGATTTTTGAAGTTGGTGAGGGAGATAAAAGTCTCCAACTTCAGCGATTTTTGCAGTTCGTTCCAGTCACAGGCAGCAGAGTACTGGAACGAAAGGCGGCCAAATGAGGTGTTGGCTTTAGGGATGATCAGTGAGATACACCTGCTGGAGCGCGTGCTACGGATGGGTGTTGCCATCGTGACCAGTGAACTGAGATAAGGCGGAGCTTTACCTAGCATGGACTTGTAGATGACCTGGAGCCAGTGGGTCTGGCGACGAATATGTAGTGAGGGCCAGCCGACTAGAGCATACAAGTCGCAGTGGTGGGTGGTATAAGGTGCTTTAGTGACAAAACAGATGGCACTGTGATAGACTGCATCCAGTTTGCTGAGTAGAGTGTTGGAAGCCATGATTATGTATCCTCGTGACAGAGTCTGCACAAGGATGACTGTTCAATGCCCCATATATTGAGATTTTTTTTGTAGCAAGTATTTTATATAGTAGCTTAAATTGAAACTAATGCCTTGATGAGTCAATCGTATCAACCAGGCTGTTAATGACACAACAGACACACAAACAAAAGTACAAATATGTCTACAGTATGTTACTACCTCCACATCTTGCCCTCTGTCTATATTATTACCCCCACATCTGGCTGTTCTGTCTATGTTTACTACCCCCACGTCTGGCTGTTCTGTCTATGTTACTACCCCCCACGTCTGGCTGTTCTGTCTGTGTTACTACCCCCACATCTTGCCCTCTGTCTATGTTACTACCCCCACGTCTGGCTGTTCTGTCTATGTTACTACCCCCACGCCTGGCTGTTCTGTCTATGTTACTACCCCCACGTCTGGCTGTTCTGTCTATGTTACTACCCCCACGTCTGGCTGTTCTGTCTATGTTACTACCCCCACGTCTGGCTGTTCTGTCTATGTTATTACCCCCACGTCTGGCTGTTCTGTCTATGTTATTACCCCCACTTCTGACTGTTCTGTCTATGTTACTACCCCCACGTCTGGCTGTTCTGTCTATGTTATTACCCCCACGTCTGGCTGTTCTGTCTATGTTATTACCCCCACGTCTGGCTGTTCTGTCTATGTTATTACCCCCACATCTGGCTGCTCTGTCTGTGTTACTACCCCCAAGTCTGTCATTTCTATCTATGTTACTACCCCACGTCTGTCTTTTCTGCTTGTGTTACTACCCCCACGTCTGGCTGTTCTGTCTATGTTACTACCCCACGTCTGGCTGTTCTGTCTATGTTACTACCCCCACGTCTGGCTGTTCTGTCTATGTTACTACCCCCACGTCTGGCTGTTCTGTCTATGTTACTACCCCCACGTCTGGCTGTTCTGTCTATGTTACTACCCCCACGTCTGGCTGTTCTGTCTATGTTATTACCCCCACGTCTGACTGTTCTGTTTATGTTATGTTATGTTACCCCCCACGTCTGGCTGTTCTGTCTATGTTATTACCCCCACGTCTGGCTGCTCTGTCTGTGTTACTACCCCCAAGTCTGTCATTTCTATCTATGTTACTACCCCACGTCTGTCTTTTCTGCTTGTGTTACTACCCCACGTCTGGCTGTTCTGTCTATGTTACTACCCCCACGTCTGGCTGTTCTGTCTATGTTACTACCCCCACGTCTGGCTGTTCTGTCTGTGTTACTACCCCCACATCTTGCCCTCTGTCTATGTTACTACCCCCACGTCTGGCTCTTCTGTCTATGTTACCACCCCCATGTCTGGCTGTTCTGTCTATGTTACCACCCCCATGTCTGGCTGTTCTGTCTATGTTACCACCCCCATGTCTGGCTGTTCTGTCTATGTTACTACCCCCACGTCTGGCTGTTCTGTCTATGTTACTACCCCCATGTCTGGCTGTCCTGTCTATGTTACTACCCCACGTCTGGCTGTTCTGTCTGTGTTACTACCCCACATCTGGCTGTCCTGTCTATGTTACTACCCCACATCTGGCTGTCCTGTCTATGTTACTACCCCCACATCTGGCTGTTCTGTCTATGTTACTACCCCACATCTGGCTGTTCTGTCTATGTTACTACCCCCACATCTGGCTGTTCTGTCTATGTTACTGTCCCCACATCTGGCTGTTCTGTCCTACCCCCACATCTGGCTGTCCTGTCTGTGTTACCACCCCCACATCTGGCTCTGTCTATGTTACTACCCCCACTACCCCCACGTCTGGCTGTTCTGTCTATGTTACTACCCCTGTGTTACCACCCCCACATCTGGCTGTTCTGTCTATGTTACTACCCACATGTCTGGCTGTTCTGTCTATGTTACTACCCCCACCCCCATGTCTGGCTGTTCTGTCTATGTTACTACCCCCACGTCTGGCTGTTCTGTCTATGTTACTGTCTATGTTACTACCCCACATCTGGCTGTCCTGTCTATGTTACTACCCCCACATCTGGCTGTTCTGTCTGTGTTACTACCCCCACATCTGGCTGTCCTGTCTGTGTTACCACCCCCACATCTGGCTGTCCTGTCTGTGTTACCACCCCCACATCTGGCTGTTCTGTCTATGTTACTACCCCCACATCTGGCTGTTCTGTCTATGTTACTACCCCCACATCTGGCTGTTCTGTCTATGTTACTACCCCCACATCTGGCTGTTCTGTCTATGTTACTACCCCCACATCTGGCTGTTCTGTCTATGTTACCACCCCCACATCTGGCTGTTCTGTCTATGTTACTACCCCCACATCTGGCTGTCCTGTCTGTGTTACCACCCCCACATCTGGCTGTTCTGTCTATGTTACTACCCACATGTCTGGCTGTCCTGTCTATGTTATTACCCCCACATCTGGCTGTTCTGTCTATGTTACCACCCCCACATCTGGCTGTCCTGTCTGTGTTACCACCCCCACATCTGGCTGTTCTGTCTATGTTACTACCCCACGTCTGGCTGTTCTGTCTATGTTACCACCCCCACATCTGGCTGTTCTGTCTATGTTACTACCCCCACATCTGGCTGTCCTGTCTGTGTTACCACCCCCACATCTGGCTGTTCTGTCTATGTTACTACCCACATGTCTGGCTGTCCTGTCTGTGTTACTACCCCCACATCTTGCCCTCTGTCTATGTTACTACCCCCATGTCTGGCTCTTCTGTCTATGTTACAACCCCCACGTATGGCTGTTCTGTCTATGTTACCACCCCCATGTCTGGCTGTTCTGTCTATGTTACTACCCCCACGTCTGGCTGTTCTGTCTATGTTACTACCCCCATGTCTGGCTGTCCTGTCTATGTTACTACCCCCACGTCTGGCTGTTCTGTCTGTGTTACTACCCCCACATCTGGCTGTCCTGTCTGTGTTACCACCCCCACATCTGGCTGTCCTGTCTGTGTTACCACCCCCACATCTGGCTGTTCTGTCTATGTTACTACCCCCACATCTGGCTGTTCTGTCTATGTTACTACCCCCACATCTGGCTGTTCTGTCTATGTTACTACCCCCACATCTGGCTGTTCTGTCTATGTTACTACCCCCACATCTGGCTGTTCTGTCTGTGTTACTACCCCCACATCTGGCTGTTCTGTCTGTGTTACTACCCCCACATCTGGCTGTTCTGTCTGTGTTACTACCCCCACATCTGGCTGTCCTGTCTGTGTTACCACCCCCACATCTGGCTGTTCTGTCTATGTTACTACCCACATGTCTGGCTGTCCTGTCTATGTTATTACCCCCACATCTGGCTGTTCTGTCTATGTTACCACCCCCACATCTGGCTGTTCTGTCTATGTTACTACCCCCACATCTGGCTGTTCTGTCTATGTTACCACCCCCACATCTGGCTGTCCTGTCTGTGTTTACCACCCCCACATCTGGCTGTTCTGTCTATGTTACTACCCACATGTCTGGCTGTCCTGTCTATGTTATTACCCCCACATCTGGCTGTTCTGTCTATGTTACTACCCCCACATCTGGCTGTTCTGTCTATGTTACCACCCCCACATCTGGCTGTTCTGTCTATGTTACCACCCCCACATCTGGCTGTTCTGTCTATGTTACTACCCCCACATTTGGCTGTTCTGTCTGTGTTACCACCCCCACATCTGGCTGTTCTGTCTATGTTACTACCCACACGTCTGGCTGTTCTGTCTGTGTTACTACCCCCACATCTGGCTGTTCTGTCTATGTTACCACCCCCACATCTGGCTGTCCTGTCTGTGTTACCACCCCCACATCTGGCTGTTCTGTCTATGTTACTACCCCCACGTCTGGCTGTTCTGTCTGTGTTACTACCCCCACATCTGGCTGTCCTGTCTGTGTTACCACCCCCACATCTGGCTGTCCTGTCTGTGTTACCACCCCCATGTCTGGATGTTCTGTCTGTGTTACCACCCCCATGTCTGGATGTTCTGTCTGTCTGGCTGTTCTGTCTGTGTTACCACCCCCACATCTGGCTGTTCTGTCTATGTTACTACCCACATGTCTGGCTGTTCTGTCTGTGTTACCACCCCCACATCTGGCTGTCCTGTCTGTGTTACTACCCCCACATCTGGCTGTTCTGTCTGTGTTACTACCCCCACATCTGGCTGTCCTGTCTATGTTACCACCCCCACATCTGGCTGTTCTGTCTATGTTACTACCCACATGTCTGGCTGTTCTGTCTGTGTTACTACCCCCACATCTGGCTGTCCTGTCTCTGTTACCACCCCCACATCTGGCTGTTCTGTCTATGTTACTACCCCCACGTCTGGCTGTTCTGTCTGTGTTACCACCCCCACATCTGGCTGTTCTGTCTATGTTACTGGCTGTCCTGTCTGTGTTACCACCCCCATGTCTGAATGTTCTGTCTGTGTTACCACCCCCATGTCTGGATGTTCTGTCTGTCTGGCTGTTCTGTCTATGTTACCACCCCCACATCTGGCTGTTCTGTCTATGTTACTACCCCCACGTCTGGCTGTTCTGTCTGTGTTACCACCCCCACATCTGGCTGTTCTGTCTATGTTACTACCCCCACATCTGGCTGTCCTGTCTGTGTTACCACCCCCATGTCTGGATGTTCTGTCTGTGTTACCACCCCCATGTCTGGATGTTCTGTCTGTCTGGCTGTTCTGTCTATGTTACCACCCCCACGTCTGGCTGTTCTGTCTGTGTTACCACCCCCATGTCTGGATGTTCTGTCTGTGTTACCACCCCCATGTCTGGATGTTCTGTCTGTCTGGCTGTTCTGTCTATGTTACCACCCCCACGTCTGGCTGTTCTGTCTGTGTTACCACCCCCATGTCTGGATGTTCTGTCTGTGTTACCACCCCCATGTCTGGATGTTCTGTCTGTCTGGCTGTTCTGTCTATGTTACCACCCCCATGTCTGGATGTTATGTCTGTCTGGCTGTCCTGTCTGTGTTTACCACCCCCATGTCTGGATGTTCTGTCTATGTTACTACCCCCATGTCTGGATGTTCTGTCTGTGTTACCACCCCCATGTCTGGATGTTCTGTCTGTCTGGCTGTTCTGTCTATGTTACCACCCCCACATCTGGCTGTCCTGTCTGTGTTACCACCCCCATGTCTGGATGTTCTGTCTGTGTTACCACCCCCACATCTGGCTGTCCTGTCTGTGTTACCACCCCCATGTCTGGATGTTCTGTCTGTGTTACCACCCCCATGTCTGGCTGTTCTGTCTATGTTACCACCCCCACGTCTGGCTGTCCTGTCTGTGTTACCACCCCCACATCTGGCTGTTCTGTCTATGTTACCACCCCCACATCTGGCTGTCCTGTCTGTGTTACCACCCCCATGTCTGGCTGTTCTGTCTATGTTACTACCCCCACATCTGGCTGTCCTGTCTGTGTTACCACCCCCATGTCTGGATGTTCTGTCTGTGTTACCACCCCCATGTCTGGATGTTCTGTCTGTCTGGCTGTTCTGTCTATGTTACCACCCCCACATCTGGCTGTTCTGTCTATGTTTACTACCCCCACGTCTGGCTGTTCTGTCTGTGTTACCACCCCCACATCTGGCTGTCCTGTCTGTGTTACCACCCCCATGTCTGGCTGTCCTGTCTATGTTACCACCCCCACATCTGGCTGTTCTGTCTATGTTACCACCCCCACATCTGGCTGTTCTGTCTGTGTTACCACCCCCACATCTGGCTGTTCTGTCTATGTTACCACCCCCACATCTGGCTGTCCTGTCTGTGTTACCACCCCCATGTCTGGCTGTCCTGTCTGTTACCACCCCCATGTCTGGCTGTTCTGTCTATGTTACCACCCCCATGTCTGGCTGTCCTGTCTGTGTTACCACCCCCATGTCTGGCTGTTCTGTCTATGTTACCACCCCCATGTCTGGCTGTTCTGTCTATGTTACCACCCCCACATCTGGCTGTTCTGTCTATGTTACTACTCCCACGTCTGGCTGTTCTGTCTGTGTTACCACCCCCACATCTGGCTGTTCTGTCTATGTTACTACCCCCACATCTGGCTGTCCTGTCTGTGTTACCACCCCCATGTCTGGATGTTCTGTCTGTGTTACCACCCCCATGTCTGGATGTTCTGTCTGTCTGGCTGTTCTGTCTATGTTACTACCCCCATGTCTGGCTGTTCTGTCTATGTTACTACCCCCACATCTGGCTGTTCTGTCTGTCTATGTTACTACCCCCACGTCTGGCTGTTCTGTCTATGTTACTACCCCCACATCTGGCTGTTCTGTCTATGTTACCACCCCCACATCTGGCTGTTCTGTCTGTTACTACCCCCACATCTGGCTGTTCTGTCTATGTTACCACCCCCACATCTGGCTGTTCTGTCTATGTTACCACCCCCACATCTGGCTGTCCTGTCTGTGTTACCACCCCCACATCTGGTGTTCTGTCTATGTTACCACCCCCACATCTGGCTGTTCTGTCTATGTTACCACCCCCACATCTGGCTGTCCTGTCTGTGTTACCACCCCCATGTCTGGCTGTTCTGTCTATGTTACCACCCCCATGTCTGGCTGTCCTGTCTGTGTTACCACCCCCACATCTGGCTGTCCTGTCTGTGTTACCACCCCCATGTCTGGCTGTTCTGTCTATGTTACTACCCCCACATCTGGCTGTCCTGTCTGTGTTACCACCCCCATGTCTGGATGTTCTGTCTGTGTTACCACCCCCATGTCTGGATGTTCTGTCTGTCTGGCTGTTCTGTCTATGTTACCACCCCCACATCTGGCTGTTCTGTCTATGTTACTACTCCCACGTCTGGCTGTTCTGTCTGTGTTACCACCCCCACATCTGGCTGTTCTGTCTATGTTACTACCCCCACATCTGGCTGTCCTGTCTGTGTTACCACCGCCATGTCTGGATGTTCTGTCTGTGTTACCACCCCCATGTCTGGATGTTCTGTCTGTCTGGCTGTTCTGTCTATGTTACTACCCCCATGTCTGGCTGTTCTGTCTATGTTACTACCCCCACATCTGGCTGTTCTGTCTGTTACTACCCCCACATCTGGCTGTTCTGTCTATGTTACTACCCCCACGTCTGGCTGTTCTGTCTATGTTACTACCCCCACATCTGGCTGTTCTGTCTATGTTACCACCCCCACATCTGGCTGTTCTGTCTGTTACTACCCCCACATCTGGCTGTTCTGTCTATGTTACCACCCCCACATCTGGCTGTTCTGTCTATGTTACCACCCCCACATCTGGCTGTCCTGTCTGTGTTACCACCCCCACATCTGGCTGTCCTGTCTATGTTACCACCCCCACATCTGGCTGTCCTGTCTGTGTTACCACCCCCACATCTGGCTGTCCTGTCTGTGTTACCACCCCCATGTCTGGCTGTTCTGTCTGTGTTACCACCCCCATGTCTGGATGTTCTGTCTGTCTGGCTGTTCTCCTCCTCCTCTCTCTTGTTCATCTCTATCACCCACTCCTCATCTCTATGTCTCTCTCCCTCTCTTTCACCCCCGCTCTCTCCCTTTCTCCCTCCTGGGCCTGTCATTGAGTGCACCTCCATATTTAATGTGTGTTTGTTCTCTGCTCCAGAGAGGTTAGTGGTCCTAAATATTTGGAGTCTCTGTGTAGGGCAGCACTTTGCATTATCATTGTGTGTGTGTGTGTGTGTGTGTGTGTGTGTGTGTGTGTGTGTGTGTGTGTGTGTGTGTGTGTGTGTGTGTGTGTGTGTGTGTGTGTGTGTGTGTGTGTGTGTGTGTGTGTGTGTGTGTGTGTGTGTGTGTGTGTGTGTGTGTGTGTGTGTGTGCACTTCTGTTCCATTCTGTTCTGTTCTTTTACTCAGAGCTTAATGCATTTATCTACAGCTCCATGTGTTGTTTTGTTTTCTCTGTAGCTTGTTTTTTCTTTTGTCACTGGTTTCCAGAGATCCCTACTTCTCAGAGTGACACAGGAGGAAGTGGAGTGAGTCCTTCACTTCATGTTGCAGTTTATGTTTCAGTCACTACACACAGGGGTTTCTCTACCTTCTGGATCAGTGTGTGTGTAACCTTATTTGAGATGCAGTGTTTCTGTCTTTTTGACTCTCTGTCTCACCTTTATTCGCTCCCCGTCTCTCCTTTTCTCTCTCTCTCCTTTTCTCTCTCTCTGTCTCTCCTTTTCTCTCTCTCTCCTTTTCTCTCTCTGTCTCTCCTTTTCTCTCTCTCTCCTTTTCTCTCTCTGTCTCTCCTTTTCTCTCTCTCCTTTTCTCTCTTCTCTCTCTCTCCTTTTCTCTCTGTCTCTCCTTTTCTCTCTCTCTCTTTTTCTCTCTCTGTCTCTCCTTTTCTCTCTCTCCTTTTCTCTCTCTCTGTCTCTCCTTTTCTCTCTGTCTCTCCTTTTCTCTCTCTCCTTTTCTCTCTCTCTGTCTCTCCTTTTCTCTCTCTCTCCTTTTCACTCTCTCTCTCTCCTTTTCTCTCTCTCTCTGTCTCTCCTTTTCTCTCTCTCTTTTTTCTCTCTCTCTCCTTTTCTCTCTCTCTGTCTCTCCTTTTCTCTCTCTCTTTTTTCTCTCTCTCTCCTTTTCTCTCTCTCTGTCTCTCCTTTTCTCTCTCTGTCTCTCCTTTTCTCTCTCTCTCCTTTTCTCTCTCTCTGTCTCTCCTTTTCTCTCTCTCTTTTTTCTCTCTCTCTCCTTTTCTCTCTCTCTGTCTCTCCTTTTCTCTCTCTCTTTTTTCTCTCTCTCTCCTTTTCTCTCTCTGTCTCTCCTTTTCTCTCTCTCTGTCTCTCCTTTTCTCTCTCTCTGTCTCTCCTTTTCTCTCTCTCTGTCTCTCCTTTTCTCTCTGTCTCTCCTTTTCTCTCTCTCTCTCCTTTTCTCTCTCTCTCTCTCTCTCTCTCTCTCTCTCTCTCTTTTCTCTCTCGCTCTCCTTTTCTCTCTCGCTCTCCTTTTCTCTCTCTCTGTTTCTCCTTTCTCTCTGTGTTTCTCTTTTTCTCGATTTCTCCTTTTCTCTCACTCTCTCTCTTTCCTT
This sequence comes from Oncorhynchus gorbuscha, assembly GCF_021184085.1. NCBI lineage: Eukaryota > Metazoa > Chordata > Actinopteri > Salmoniformes > Salmonidae > Oncorhynchus > Oncorhynchus gorbuscha. The sequence continues at coordinate 12,089,952 of NC_060177.1, read as the reverse complement.
TTTTCTCTCTCTCTCTCTCTCTCTCTGTCTCTCATTTTCTTTCTCTCTGTCTCTCCTATTCTCTTTCTCTGTCTCTCCCCTCTAACTCTCTTACAACATGTGGTTGTGATGACTAGCAGGTCATTGCAGGTGATGATTCTCTCTCTCACTGTCTCTTTCCTCTCCCTTTCTCACTCCTCCTCTCTCTCTCACTCTCCTCATCTCTTCCCCTCTTTCTCTCCCTCCTCTCTCCTCTCTCTCTGTGGCGGTAGTCTTGTATGGTGATCTCCAGGTGAGGACTCAATGTGCTCTCTCTCTCCTCCTTCCTCCTCTCATTCTCTCCTCCGACCTCCTCTCACTCTCCTCCTCCTCCTCTCTCTCTCTCTCTCTCTCTCTCTCTCTTCCTCCTCCTCTCTTTCTCTCTTACAGTAGTGTTGTGTTGTTGGTCTGCAGGTCAGTCTACCAACGGCTCCATGGGGGAGGTGTCTATCTATCTCTCCTTCTCGCTCTCTCTCTCTGACGGTAGTGTTGTATTGTTGGTCTGCAGGTCAGTCTACCGACAGCTCCGTGGGGGAGGTGTCCATGCAGGTGGATCTCATTTCTCACCCTGGCACTGGAGAGCACAAAGTCAACGTGAAGGGTGAGACACACACACGCAAGCACTCGCACATGCCATTCCAGCACTCGCACATGCCATTCATGTACACAAACATACAGAGGAGGAAAGCTGAAACTGTGAAACAATTCAACCTCACTTTACCCCTTAGATAAGAACATTACAACAACGATTTATCATTCTTAGTCAAATCTATTCATACCTGTAATGTTCAAAGAGGAACCACTGGGAGGAACATGGATAGTTGGATGTAGTTGTAGGCTAATGTTAACCAGAAGGGGACTAGGGTTCCAATTTTGGAACACCCCCCCCCCCCCCCCCCCACCCCCCCCCCCACGTTCAGCTGGAAGGTGGCGCATGGAACGCAAAATATTCCTAGAAATATTTAACCTCCACACATTAACAAGTCCAAAGGCTCAAATGAAAGATAAAGACCTTGTTTATCTACCCAGCAGGTCAGATTTCTAAAATGTTTTACGGCGAAAACATAGCACATATTTATGTCAAACCACCACCGAAGACACGGCTAATTTGCATAGCCAAGTTGAAAAAAATATGCAATCAACAAACGCAGGATTAAAAGAAAAATAATGCACTAACCTTTTGAAATCTTCATCAGATGACAGTAATATAACATGTTACACAGTACATTTATGTTTTTTTCAATAATATGCTGTATATATCCATAAATCTCTGTTTACAATGATGCATCGTTCAAAAAATGCTACTCAAATGTCCTGAGAAATGACTATAGCTCCGGCAGATAACGTCAGCTAACAAGGAATACACATCATAAACTTTGACTAAATATGCATGTTCTACATATATATAGTTAGATACACTTCTTCTGAATGCAATCGCTGTGTTACATTTATTTTTAACGTTACAGGTTTCGTTCACTAGGCTATACTATGAGTCGGCGCTCAAAAAGTAGCATTATGGCTCCTCTATCTTGGAGTCCACATAAACCCAAATTTACCACATAAATATTCCCTTACCTTTGCTGTTCTTCCATCAGAAGACCTGGAAGGAATTATACTTACCAAAAACAGCGTTTAGTTTTGCAGTCTGTGTCTTTCGGTTCTCAAACACGACACATTTCGGTTGAAATGTAACCAAAAGTCAAGTGGATAAGCACCAAAACGTCGAACTTACATATTATATGTCGATTAAACTTGTCAAACTAACTTCATAATCAAGCTTTAACATGTTATAAAGGTGTACAGCAATCGTGAGGACGAACAGAAACGCATGCATTGTATAATCGATCTTGGAAAAAAGACAGGACCTGAGCAGAGCGCGCATAAAAGTGACCTGTTTTTTTGCGTGATCGAAAGGTTTCGGCCTGCCAAAACTCTCGTGAGCACGCAATTCTCACAATGAGAAGCCCCATTGAAAGCTGAGATCGCGCTGAAGACAGAGAGACTGTTCCCAGACCTGTAACTGCTTGGGAAGGGTGGGGGCGATGACGTCAAAGTTGGGCCAACTTTTATGATGACAAGAGAGAGTTTGGGAGAATGACTGCCCTGAGAGTTCTGCTTTACATACAGACATAATTTAAACGGTTTTAGAAGCTTTAGAGTGTTTTCTATTCAATAATATTTTTTATTTGCATATATTAGCAACTTTTGACAAAAAAAAATTATGTTTACTATGGGCACGCAATTACTCCAGCGGGAGCAGTAGACAGCCCTATCCCCAAGAGGTTTATAAGCTGTGGTCATTATCAAATATACTGCTGCTACACTACGTCCTACTTGAAACCCTATACTACAGAACACTAGTCAGACAGAGACAGAGTGTAACGCTTGTCGTCTGGGGAAGGAGAGGAGGACCAATGTACAGCGTGGTAAGTGTTCATATTATTTAATGAAATATGCAACACTAGACAAGACAACAAACACGACAAACAAAGTCAGTCCTGAAAGGTGAAACAAAAACACTAAACAGGAAACAACCACCCACAAAACACAATGGAAAACAGGCTACCTAAATATGGTTCTCAATCAGGAACAACGATTGACAGCTGCCTGTGATTGAGAACCATACTAGGCCAAACACAGAAATAGAAAATCATAGACAAACTAACATAGACAACCCACCCAACTCATGCCCTGACCTTACTAAAACAAAAGACAAAACCGGCCGCAAAACCTGAACCTATAGGGGAGGGTCTGGGTGGGTGTCTTGAGCACCGAGCCTGCCCAACCTTACCTGGTTGAATGCTCCCCGTAGCCAGGCCAGTGTGGCGGTGTGTGCTGGCGAACCAGGGACACCATGCGTAAGGCTGGTGCCATGTACACTGGCCCGAGGAGACGCACTGGCGCCCAGATGCGCTGGGCCGGCTTCATGGCACCTGGCTCGATGCCCACTCTAGCCCGACCGATACGAGGTGCTGCAATGTACAGCACCAGGCTATGCACACGCACCGGGAACACCGTGCGCCTCACGGCATAACACGGTGCCTGCCCGGTCCCTCTCGCTCTCCGGTCTGCCTCTCGGGCTTCCTTAACAGCCGTGTTCCCTCGAAGCGCTGGCTCCCATTACCTGCTGCCTCCGCTCTCCTGGTTGCCTCCACCTGTTCCCATGGGAGGCGATCCCTTCCAGGCAGCGGTTTAAACCTTATTTTACAGAACACTAGTCAGACAGAGACAGAGACCGGTGGTTTAAACCTTATTTTACAGAACACTAGTCAGACAGAGACAGAGACCAGCGGTTTAAACCTTATTTTAAAGAACAATAGTCAGACAGAGACCAGCGGTTTAAACCTTATTTTACAGAACACTAGTCAGTCAGAGACCAGCAGTTAAAACCTTATTTTACAGAACATTAGTCAGACAGAGACCAGCGGTTTAAACCTTATTTTACAGAACACTAGTCAGACAGAGAAAACCTTATTTTACAGAACACTAGTCAGACAGAGACCAGCGGTTTAAACCTTATTTTACAGAACACTAGTCAGACAGAGACCAGCGGTTTAAACCTTATTTTACAGAACACTAGTCAGTCAGAGACAGAGACCAGCGGTTTAAACCTTATTTTACTGAACACTAGTCAGTCAAAGACCAGCTGTTTAAACCTTATTTTACAGAACACTAGTCAGACAGAGACAGAGACCAGCGGTTTAAACCTCATTTTACAGAACACTAGTCAGTCAGAGACAGAGACCGGCGGTTTAAACCTTATTTTACAGAACACTAGTCAGAGACAGAGACCAGTGGTTTAAACCTTATTTTACAGAACACTAGTCAGAGACAGAGACCAGTGGTTTAAACCTTATTTTACAGAACACTAGTCAGATAGAGACAGAGACCAGCGGTTTAAACCTCATTTTACAGAACACTAGTCAGTCAGAGACAGAGACCGGCGGTTTAAACCTTATTTTACAGAACACTAGTCAGAGACAGAGACCAGTGGTTTAAACCTTATTTTACAGAACACTAGTCAGAGACAGAGACCAGTGGTTTAAACCTTATTTTACAGAACACTAGTCAGATAGAGACAGAGACCAGCGGTTTAAACCTCATTTTACAGAACACTAGTCAGTCAGAGACAGAGACCGGCGGTTTAAACCTTATTTTACAGAACACTAGTCAGAGACAGAGACCAGCTGTTTAAACCTTATTTTACAGAACACTAGTCAGTCAGAGACAGAGACCAGCGGTTTAAACCTTATTTTACAGAACACTAGTCAGTCAGAGATAGAGACCGGTGGTTTAAACCTTATTTTACAGAACACTTGTCAGACAGAGACCAGCGGTTTAAACCTTATTTTACAGAACACTAGTCAGACAGAGACAGAGACCAGCGGTTTAAACCTTATTTTACAGAACACTTGTCAGACAAAGACCAGCGGTTTAAACCTTATTTTACAGAACACTACTCAGACAGAGATGGAGACCGGTGGTTTAAACCTTATTTTACAGAACACTAGTCAGACAGAGACAGAGACCAGCGGTTTAAACCTTATTTTACAGAACACTAGTCAGACAGAGACCAGCGGTTTAATCCTTATTTTACAGAACACTAGTCAGTCAGAGACAGAGACCAGCGGTTTTAACCTTATTTTACAGAACACTAGTCAGACAGAGACAGAGACCAGCGGTTTAAACCTTATTTTAAAGAACACTAGTCAGACAGAGACCAGCGGTTTAAACCTTATTTTACAGAACACTAGTCAGACAGAGACCAGCGGTTTAAACCTTATTTTACAGAACACTAGTCAGTCAGAGACCAGCAGTTAAAACCTTATTTTACAGAACATTAGTCAGACAGAGACCAGCGGTTTAAACCTTATTTTACAGAACACTAGTCAGTCAGAGACAGAGACCAGCGGTTTAAACCTTATTTTACTGAACACTAGTCAGTCAAAGACCAGCTGTTTAAACCTTATTTTACAGAACACTAGTCAGACAGAGACAGAGACCAGCGGTTTAAACCTCATTTTACAGAACACTAGTCAGTCAGAGACAGAGACCGGCGGTTTAAACCTTATTTTACAGAACACTAGTCAGAGACAGAGACCAGTGGTTTAAACCTTATTTTACAGAACACTAGTCAGAGACAGAGACCAGTGGTTTAAACCTTATTTTACAGAACACTAGTCAGACAGAGACAGAGACCAGCGGTTTAAACCTCATTTTACAGAACACTAGTCAGTCAGAGACAGAGACCGGCGGTTTAAACCTTATTTTACAGAACACTAGTCAGAGACAGAGACCAGCTGTTTAAACCTTATTTTACAGAACACTAGTCAGTCAGAGACAGAGACCAGCGGTTTAAACCTTATTTTACAGAACACTAGTCAGTCAGAGATAGAGACCGGTGGTTTAAACCTTATTTTACAGAACACTAGTCAGACAGAGACCAGCGGTTTAAACCTTATTTTACAGAACACTAGTCAGACAGAGACCAGCGGTTTAAACCTTATTTTACAGAACACTAGTCAGTCAGAGACCAGCAGTTAAAACCTTATTTTACAGAACATTAGTCAGACAGAGACCAGCGGTTTAAACCTTATTTTACAGAACACTAGTCAGTCAGAGACAGAGACCAGCGGTTTAAACCTTATTTTACTGAACACTAGTCAGTCAAAGACCAGCTGTTTAAACCTTATTTTACAGAACACTAGTCAGACAGAGACAGAGACCAGCGGTTTAAACCTCATTTTACAGAACACTAGTCAGTCAGAGACAGAGACCGGCGGTTTAAACCTTATTTTACAGAACACTAGTCAGAGACAGAGACCAGTGGTTTAAACCTTATTTTACAGAACACTAGTCAGAGACAGAGACCAGTGGTTTAAACCTTATTTTACAGAACACTAGTCAGACAGAGACAGAGACCAGCGGTTTAAACCTCATTTTACAGAACACTAGTCAGAGACAGAGACCGGTGGTTTAAACCTTATTTTACAGAACACTTGTCAGACAGAGACCAGCGGTTTAAACCTTATTTTACAGAACACTAGTCAGACAGAGACAGAGACCAGCGGTTTAAACCTTATTTTACAGAACACTTGTCAGACAAAGACCAGCGGTTTAAACCTTATTTTACAGAACACTAGTCAGACAGAGATGGAGACCGGTGGTTTAAACCTTATTTTACAGAACACTAGTCAGACAGAGACAGAGACCAGCGGTTTAAACCTTATTTTACAGAACACTAGTCAGAGACAGAGACCGGCGGTTTAAACCTTATTTTACAGAACACTAGTCAGACAGAGACCAGCGGTTTAATCCTTATTTTACAGAACACTAGTCAGTCAGAGACAGAGACCAGCGGTTTTAACCTTATTTTACAGAACACTAGTCAGACAGAGACAGAGACCAGCGGTTTAAACCTTATTTTACAGAACACTTGTCAGACAAAGACCAGCGGTTTAAACCTTATTTTACAGAACACTAGTCAGACAGAGATGGAGACCGGTGGTTTAAACCTTATTTAACAGAACACTAGTCAGACAGTGACCAGCGGTTTAAACCTTATTTTACTGAACACTAGTCAGTCAAAGACCAGCGGTTTAAACCTTATTTTACAGAACACTAGTCAGACAGAGACAGAGACCAGCGGTTTAAACCTTATTTTACAGAACACTAGTCAGACAGAGACAGAGACCAGCGGTTTAAACCTTATTTTACAGAACACTAGTCAGACAGAGACCAGCGGTTTAAACCTTATTTTACAGAACACTAGTCAGACAGAGACCAGCGGTTTAAACCTTATTTTACAGAACACTAGTCAGACAGGGACAGAGACCAGCGGTTTAAACCTTATTTTACAGAACACTAGTCAGACAGGGACAGAGACCAGCGGTTTAAACCTTATTTTACAGAACACTAGTCAGACAGGGACAGAGACCAGCGGTTTAAACCTTATTTTACAGAACACTAGTCAGAGACAGAGACCGGCTGTTTAAACCTTATTTTACAGAACACTAGTCAGACAGAGACCGGCGGTTTCAACCTTATTTTACAGAACACTAGGCAGACAGAGACCAGCGGTTTAAACCTTATTTTACAGAACACTAGTCAGAGACAGAGACCGGCGGTTTAAACCTTATTTTACAGAACACTAGTCAGAGACAGAGACCGGCGGTTTAAACCTTATTTTACAGAACACTAGGCAGACAGAGACCAGCGGTTTAAACCTTATTTTACAGAACACTAGTCAAACAGAGACAGAGACCAGCGGTTTAAACCTTATTTTACAGAACACTATTCAGACAGAGACCAGAGGTTTAAACCTTATTTTACAGAACACTAGTCAGAGACAGAGACCGGTGGTTTCAACCTTATTTTACAGAACACTAGGCAGACAGAGACCAGCGGTTTAATCCTTATTTTACAGAACACTAGTCAGTCAGAGACAGAGACCAGTGGTTTAAACCTTATTTTACAGAAGACTAGGCAGACAGAGACCAGCGGTTTAAACCTTATTTTACAGAACACTAGTCAGACAGAGACAGAGACCAGCGGTTTAAACCTTATTTTACAGAACACTAGTCAGACAGAGACCAGAGGTTTAAACCTTATTTTACAGAACACTAGTCAGAGACAGAGACCGGCGGTTTCAACCTTATTTTACAGAACACTAGGCAGACAGAGACCAGTGGTTTAAACCTTATTTTACAGAACACTAGGCAGACAGAGACCAGCGGTTTAAACCTTATTTTACAGAACACTAGATAGTCAGAGATAGAGACCGGCGGTTTCAACCTTATTTTACAGAACACTAGTCAGACAGAGACCAGCGGTTTAAACCTTATTTTACAGAACACTAGTCAGACAGAGACCGGCGGTTTCAACCTTATTTTACAGAACACTAGGCAGACAGAGACCAGTGGTTTAAACCTTATTTTACAGAACACTAGGCAGACAGAGACCAGCGGTTTAAACCTTATTTTACAGAACACTAGTCAGAGACAGAGACCGGCGGTTTAAACCTTATTTTACAGAACACTAGGCAGACAGAGACCAGCGGTTTAAACCTTATTTTACAGAACACTAGTCAAACAGAGACAGAGACCAGCGGTTTAAACCTTATTTTACAGAACACTATTCAGACAGAGACCAGAGGTTTAAACCTTATTTTACAGAACACTAGTCAGAGACAGAGACCGGTGGTTTCAACCTTATTTTACAGAACACTAGGCAGACAGAGACCAGCGGTTTAATCCTTATTTTACAGAACACTAGTCAGTCAGAGACAGAGACCAGTGGTTTAAACCTTATTTTACAGAAGACTAGGCAGACAGAGACCAGCGGTTTAAACCTTATTTTACAGAACACTAGATAGTCAGAGATAGAGACCGGCGGTTTAAACCTTATTTTACAGAACACTAGTCAGTCAGAGATAGAGACCGGCGGTTTAAACCTTATTTTACAGAACACTAGTCAGTCAGAGATAGAGACCGGCGGTTTAAACCTTATTTTACAGAACACTGGTCAGTCAGAGATAGAGACCGGTGGTTTAAACCTTATTTTACAGAACACTTGTCAGACAGAGACCAGCGGTTTAAACCTTATTTTACAGAACACTAGTCAGACAGAGACAGAGACCAGCGGTTTAAACCTTATTTTACAGAACACTTGTCAGACAAAGACCAGCGGTTTAAACCTTATTTTACAGAACACTAGTCAGACAGAGATGGAGACCGGTGGTTTAAACCTTATTTAACAGAACACTAGTCAGACAGTGACCAGCGGTTTAAACCTTATTTTACTGAACACTAGTCAGTCAAAGACCAGCTGTTTAAACCTTATTTTACAAAACACTAGTCAGACAGAGACAGAGACCGGCTGTTTAAACCTTATTTTACAGAACACTAGTCAGACAGAGACCAGCGGTTTAAACCTTATTTTACAGAACACTAGGCAGACAGAGACCAGCGGTTTAAACCTTATTTTACAGAACACTAGTCAGAGACAGAGACCGGCGGTTTAAACCTTATTTTACAGAACACTAGGCAGACAGAGACCAGAGGTTTAAACCTTATTTTACAGAACACTAGTCAGAGACAGAGACCGGCGGTTTCAACCTTATTTTACAGAACACTAGGCAGACAGAGACCAGTGGTTTAAACCTTATTTTACAGAACACTAGGCAGACAGAGACCAGCGGTTTAAACCTTATTTTACAGAACACTAGATAGTCAGAGATAGAGACCGGCGGTTTAAACCTTATTTTACAGAACACTAGTCAGAGACAGAGACCGGCGGTTTCAACCTTATTTTACAGAACACTAGGCAGACAGAGACCAGCGGTTTAAACCTTATTTTACAGAACACTAGTCAGACAGAGACAGAGACCAGCGGTTTAAACCTTATTTTACAGAACACTAGTCAGACAGAGACCGGCGGTTTAAACCTTATTTTACAGAACACTAGTCAGACAGAGACCGGCGGTTTCAACCTTATTTTACAGAACACTAGGCAGACAGAGACCAGCGGTTTAAACCTTATTTTACAGAACACTAGTCAGACAGAGACCAGCGGTTTAATCCTTATTTTACAGAACACTAGTCAGACAGAGACAGCGGTTTAAGAGACCAGAGATAGGTTTAAACCTTATTTTACAGAACACTAGTCAGACAGAGACAGAGACCGGCGGTTTAAACCTTATTTTACAGAACACTAGTCAGACAGAGACCAGCGGTTTAAACCTTATTTTACAGAACACTAGTCAGACAGAGAGAGACCAGTGGTTTAAACCTTATTTTACAGAACACTAGTCAGACAGAGACCAGACCGGTTTTAAACCTTATTTTACAGAACACTAGTCAGACAGTGACCAGCGGTTTAAACCTTATTTTACTGAACACTAGTCAGTCAAAGACCAGCGGTTTAAACCTTATTTTACAGAACACTAGTCAGACAGGGACAGAGACCAGCGGTTTAAACCTTATTTTACAGAACACTAGTCAGTCAGAGACAGAGACCGGCGGTTTAATCCTTATTTTACAGAACACTAGTCAGACAGAGACCGACGGTTTCAACCTTATTTTACAGAACACTAGGCAGACAGAGACCAGCGGTTTAAACCTTATTTTACAGAACACTAGGCAGACAGAGACCAGCGGTTTAAACCTTATTTTACAGAACAGTAGGCAGACAGAGACCAGCGGTTTAAACCTTATTTTACAGAACACTAGTCAGACAGAGACAGAGACCGGCAGTTTAAACCTTATTTTACAGAAAACTAGTCAGACAGAGACAGAGACCAGCGGTTTAAGCCTTATTTTACAGAACACTGGTCAGTCAGAGACAGAGACCGGCGGTTTAAACCTTATTTTACAGAACACTAGTCAGACAGAGACCAGCGGTTTAAACCTTATTTTACAGAACACTAGTCAGTCAGAGACAGAGACCAGCGGTTTAAGCCTTATTTTACAGAACACTGGTCAGTCAGAGATAGAGACCGGCGGTTTAAACCTTATTTTACAGAACACTAGTCAGTCAGAGACAGAGACCGGCGGTTTAAACCTTATTTTACATAACACTAGTCAGACAGAGACAGAGACCAGTGGTTTAAACCTTATTTTACAGAACACTAGTCAGAGACAGAGACCGGCGGTTTCAACCTTATTTTACAGAACACTAGGCAGACAGAGACCAGCGGTTTAAACCTTATTTTACAGAACACTAGTCAGACAGAGACCAGCGGTTTAAACCTTATTTTACAGAACACTAGGCAGAGACAGAGACCGGCGGTTTAAACCTTATTTTACAGACCACTAGTCAGACAGAGACCAGCGGTTTAATCCTTATTTTACAGAACACTAGTCAGACCGAGACAGAGACCAGCGGTTTAAACCTTATTTTACAGAACACTAGTCAGTCAGAGACAGAGACCAGCGGTTTAAACCTTATTTTACAGAACACTAGTCAGACAGGGACAGAGACCAGCGGTTTAAACTTTATTTTACAGAACACTAGTCAGTCAGAGACAGAGACCGGCGGTTTAAACCTTATTTTACAGAACACTAGTCAGACAGAGACCGGCAGTTTAAACCTTATTTTACAGAACACTAGTCAGAGACAGAGACCGGCGGTTTAAACCTTATTTTACAGAACACTAGTCAGACAGAGACAGAGACCAGCGGTTTAAACCTTATTTTACAGAACACTAGTCAGACAGAGACCAGCGGTTTAAACCTTATTTTACAGAACACTAGTCAGAGACAGAGACCGGCGGTTTAAACCTTATTTTACAGAACACTAGTCAGACAGAGACCAGCGGTTTAATCCTTATTTTACAGAACACTAGTCAGAGACAGAGACCAGAATCCTTATTTTACAGAACACTAGTCAGACAGAGACCAGCGGTTTAATCCTTATTTTACAGAACACTAGTCAGACAGAGACAGAGACCAGCGGTTTAAGCCTTATTTTACAGAACACTGGTCAGTCAGAGATAGAGACCGGCAGTTTAAACCTTATTTTACAGAACACTAGTCAGACAGAGACAGAGACCGGCGGTTTAAACCTTATTTTACAGAACACTAGTCAGACAAAGACCAGCGGTTTAAACCTTATTTTACAGAACACTAGTCAGACAGAGATGGAGACCGGTGGTTTAAACCATATTTTACAGAACACTAGTCAGACAGAGACCAGCGGTTTTAACCTTATTTAACAGAACACTAGTCAGACAGTGACCAGCGGTTTAAACCTTATTTTACTGAACACTAGTCAGTCAAAGACCAGCGGTTTAAACCTTATTTTACAGAACACTAGTCAGACAGGGACAGAGACCAGCGGTTTAAACCTTATTTTACAGAACACTAGTCAGTCAGAGACAGAGACCGGCGGTTTAATCCTTATTTTACAGAACACTAGTCAGACAGAGACCGGCGGTTTCAACCTTATTTTACAGAACACTAGGCAGACAGAGACCAGCGGTTTAAACCTTATTTTACAGAACACTAGGCAGACAGAGACCAGCGGTTTAAACCTTATTTTACAGAACAGTAGGCAGACAGAGACCAGCGGTTTAAACCTTATTTTACAGAACACTAGTCAGACAGAGACAGAGACCGGCAGTTTAAACCTTATTTTACAGAAAACTAGTCAGACAGAGACAGAGACCAGCGGTTTAAGCCTTATTTTACAGAACACTGGTCAGTCAGAGACAGAGACCGGCGGTTTAAACCTTATTTTACAGAACACTAGTCAGACAGAGACCAGCGGTTTAAACCTTATTTTACAGAACACTAGTCAGTCAGAGACAGAGACCAGCGGTTTAAGCCTTATTTTACAGAACACTGGTCAGTCAGAGATAGAGACCGGCGGTTTAAACCTTATTTTACAGAACACTAGTCAGTCAGAGACAGAGACCGGCGGTTTAAACCTTATTTTACAGAACACTAGTCAGACAGAGACAGAGACCAGACCAGGTTTAAACCTTATTTTACAGAACACTAGTCAGAGACAGAGACCGGCGGTTTCAACCTTATTTTACAGAACACTAGGCAGACAGAGACCAGCGGTTTAAACCTTATTTTACAGAACACTAGTCAGACAGAGACCAGCGGTTTAAACCTTATTTTACAGAACACTAGGCAGAGACAGAGACCGGCGGTTTAAACCTTATTTTACAGACCACTAGTCAGACAGAGACCAGCGGTTTAATCCTTATTTTACAGAACACTAGTCAGACAGAGACAGAGACCAGCGGTTTAAACCTTATTTTACAGAACACTAGTCAGTCAGAGACAGAGACCAGCGGTTTAAACCTTATTTTACAGAACACTAGTCAGACAGGGACAGAGACCAGCGGTTTAAACTTTATTTTACAGAACACTAGTCAGTCAGAGACAGAGACCGGCGGTTTAAACCTTATTTTACAGAACACTAGTCAGACAGAGACCGGCAGTTTAAACCTTATTTTACAGAACACTAGTCAGAGACAGAGACCAGCGGTTTAAACCTTATTTTACAGAACACTAGTCAGACAGAGACAGAGACCAGCGGTTTAAACCTTATTTTACAGAACACTAGTCAGACAGAGACCAGCGGTTTAAACCTTATTTTACAGAACACTAGTCAGAGACAGAGACCGGCGGTTTAAACCTTATTTTACAGAACACTAGTCAGACAGAGACCAGCGGTTTAATCCTTATTTTACAGAACACTAGTCAGAGACAGAGACCAGCGGTTTAATCCTTATTTTACAGAACACTAGTCAGACAGAGACCAGCGGTTTAATCCTTATTTTACAGAACACTAGTCAGACAGAGACAGAGACCAGCGGTTTAAGCCTTATTTTACAGAACACTGGTCAGTCAGAGATAGAGACCGGCAGTTTAAACCTTATTTTACAGAACACTAGTCAGACAGAGACAGAGACCGGCGGTTTAAACCTTATTTTACAGAACACTAGTCAGACAAAGACCAGCGGTTTAAACCTTATTTTACAGAACACTAGTCAGACAGAGATGGAGACCGGTGGTTTAAACCATATTTTACAGAACACTAGTCAGACAGAGACCAGCGGTTTTAACCTTATTTAACAGAACACTAGTCAGACAGTGACCAGCGGTTTAAACCTTATTTTACTGAACACTAGTCAGTCAAAGACCAGCGGTTTAAACCTTATTTTACAGAACACTAGTCAGACAGGGACAGAGACCAGCGGTTTAAACCTTATTTTACAGAACACTAGTCAGTCAGAGACAGAGACCGGCGGTTTAATCCTTATTTTACAGAACACTAGTCAGACAGAGACCGGCGGTTTCAACCTTATTTTACAGAACACTAGGCAGACAGAGACCAGCGGTTTAAACCTTATTTTACAGAACACTAGGCGGACAGAGACCAGCGGTTTAAACCTTATTTTACAGAACACTAGGCAGACAGAGACCAGCGGTTTAAACCTTATTTTACAGAACACTAGTCAGACAGAGACAGAGACCAGCGGTTTAAACCTTATTTTTACAGAACACTAGTCAGACAGACCAGAGGTTTAAACCTTATTTTACAGAACACTAGTCAGACAGAGACAGAGACCAGCGGTTTAAACCTTATTTTACAGAACACTTGTCAGACAAAGACCAGCGGTTTAAACCTTATTTTACAGAACACTAGTCAGACAGAGATGGAGACCGGTGGTTTAAACCTTATTTTACAGAACACTAGTCAGTCAGAGACAGAGACCAGCGGTTTAAACCTTATTTTACAGAACACTAGTCAGAGACAGAGACCGGCGGTTTCAACCTTATTTTACAGAACACTAGGCAGACAGAGACCAGCGGTTTAAACCTTATTTTACAGAACACTAGTCAGACAGAGACAGAGACCGGCGCTTTAAACCTTATTTTACAGAACACTAGTCAGACAAAGACCAGCTGTTTAAACCTTATTTTACAGAACACTAGTCAGACAGAGATGGAGACCGGTGGTTTAAACCATATTTTACAGAACACTAGTCAGACAGAGACCAGCGGTTTTAACCTTATTTAACAGAACACTAGTCAGACAGTGACCAGCGGTTTAAACCTTATTTTACTGAACACTAGTCAGTCAAAGACCAGCGGTTTAAACCTTATTTTACAGAACACTAGTCAGACAGGGACAGAGACCAGCGGTTTAAACCTTATTTTACAGAACACTAGTCAGTCAGAGACAGAGACCGGCGGTTTAATCCTTATTTTACAGAACACTAGTCAGACAGAGACCGGCGGTTTCAACCTTATTTTACAGAACACTAGGCAGACAGAGACCAGCGGTTTAAACCTTATTTTACAGAACACTAGAGACCAGCGGTTTAAACCTTATTTTACAGAACACTAGGCAGACAGAGACAGAGACCAGCGGTTTAAACCTTATTTTACAGAACACTAGTCAGACAGAGACCAGAGGTTTAAACCTTATTTTACAGAACACTAGTCAGACAGAGACAGAGACCAGCTGTTTAAACCTTATTTTACAGAAGAGTAGGCAGACAGAGACCAGCGGTTTAAACCTTATTTTACAGAACACTAGTCAGACAGAGAAAGAGACCGGCAGTTTAAACCTTATTTTACAGAACACTAGTCAGACAGAGACCAGCGGTTTAAACCTTATTTTACAGAACACTGGTCAGTCAGAGACCAGCGGTTTAATCCTTATTTTACAGAACACTAGTCAGTCAGAGACAGAGACCGGCGGTTTAAACCTTATTTTACAGAACACTAGTCAGTCAGAGATAGAGACCAGCGGTTTAAACCTTATTTTACAGAACACTGGTCAGTCAGAGATAGAGACCGGCGGTTTAAACCTTATTTTACAGAACACTAGTCAGTCAGAGACAGAGACCGGCGGTTTAAACCTTATTTTACAGAACACTAGTCAGACAGAGACAGAGACCAGTGGTTTAAACCTTATTTTACAGAACACTAGTCAGAGACAGAGACCGGCGGTTTCAACCTTATTTTACAGAACACTAGGCAGACAGAGACCGGCGGTTTAAACCTTATTTTACAGAACACTAGTCAGACAGAGACAGAGACCAGCGGTTTAAACCTTATTTTACAGAACACTAGTCAGACAGAGATGGAAACCGGTGGTTTAAACCTTATTTTACAGAACACTAGTCAGACAGTGACCAGCGGTTTAAACCTTATTTTACAGAACACTAGTCAGAGACAGAGACCGGCGGTTTAAACCTTATTTTACAGAACACTAGTCAGACAGAGACAGAGACCAGCGGTTTAAACTTTATTTTACAGAACACTAGTCAGACAGAGACCAGAGGTTTTAACCTTATTTAACAGAACACTAGTCAGACAGTGACCAGCGGTTTAAACCTTATTTTACTGAACACTAGTCAGTCAGAGACAGAGACCAGCGGTTTAAACCTTATTTTACAGAACACTAGTCAGACAGGGACAGAGACCAGCGGTTTAAACTTTATTTTACAGAACACTAGTCAGTCAGAGACAGAGACCGGCGGTTTAAACCTTATTTTACAGAACACTAGTCAGACAGAGACCGGCAGTTTAAACCTTATTTTACAGAACACTAGTCAGAGAGAGAGAGACCGGCGGTTTAAACCTTATTTTACAGAACACTAGTCAGACAGAGACAGAGACCAGCGGTTTAAACCTTATTTTACAGAACACTAGTCAGACAGAGACCAGCGGTTTAAACCTTATTTTACAGAACACTAGTCAGAGACAGAGACCGGCGGTTTAAACCTTATTTTACAGAACACTAGTCAGACAGAGACCAGCGGTTTAATCCTTATTTTACAGAACACTAGTCAGAGACAGAGACCAGCGGTTTAATCCTTATTTTACAGAACACTAGTCAGACAGAGACCAGCGGTTTAATCCTTATTTTACAGAACACTAGTCAGACAGAGACAGAGACCAGCGGTTTAAACCTTATTTTACAGAACACTAGTCAGACAGAGACCAGAGGTTTAAACCTTATTTTACAGAACACTAGTCAGACAGAGACAGAGACAGAAACCTTATTTTACAGAAGAGTAGGCAGACAGAGACCAGCGGTTTAAACCTTATTTTACAGAACACTAGTCAGACAGAGAAAGAGACCGGCAGTTTAAACCTTATTTTACAGAACACTAGTCAGACAGAGACCAGCGGTTTAAACCTTATTTTACAGAACACTGGTCAGTCAGAGACCAGCGGTTTAATCTTAGAACACTAGTCAGTCAGAGACAGAGACCAGCGGTTTAAACCTTATTTTACAGAACACTAGTCAGTCAGAGATAGAGACCAGCGGTTTAAACCTTATTTTACAGAACACTGGTCAGTCAGAGATAGAGACCGGCGGTTTAAACCTTATTTTACAGAACACTAGTCAGTCAGAGACAGAGACCGGCGGTTTAAACCTTATTTTACAGAACACTAGTCAGACAGAGACAGAGACAGAGACAGTGGTTTAAACCTTATTTTACAGAACACTAGTCAGAGACAGAGACCGGCGGTTTCAACCTTATTTTACAGAACACTAGGCAGACAGAGACCAGAGGTTTAAACCTTATTTTACAGAACACTAGTCAGACAGAGACAGAGACCAGCGGTTTAAACCTTATTTTACAGAACACTAGTCAGACAGAGATGAAACCGGTGGTTTAAACCTTATTTTACAGAACACTAGTCAGAGAGACAGTGACCAGCGGTTTAAACCTTATTTTACAGAACACTAGTCAGAGACAGAGACCGGCGGTTTAAACCTTATTTTACAGAACACTAGTCAGACAGAGACAGAGACCAGCGGTTTAAACTTTATTTTACAGAACACTAGTCAGACAGAGACCAGAGACCAGTTTTAACCTTATTTAACAGAACACTAGTCAGACAGTGACCAGCGGTTTAAACCTTATTTTACTGAACACTAGTCAGTCAGAGACAGAGACCAGCGGTTTAAACCTTATTTTACAGAACACTAGTCAGACAGGGACAGAGACCAGCGGTTTAAACTTTATTTTACAGAACACTAGTCAGACAGAGACAGAGACCGGCGGTTTAAACCTTATTTTACAGAACACTAGTCAGACAGAGACCGGCAGTTTAAACCTTATTTTACAGAACACTAGTCAGAGACAGAGACCGGCGGTTTAAACCTTATTTTACAGAACACTAGTCAGACAGAGACAGAGACCAGCGGTTTAAACCTTATTTTACAGAACACTAGTCAGACAGAGACCAGCGGTTTAAACCTTATTTTACAGAACACTAGTCAGAGACAGAGACCGGCGGTTTAAACCTTATTTTACAGAACACTAGTCAGACAGAGACCAGCGGTTTAATCCTTATTTTACAGAACACTAGGCAGACAGAGACCAGCGGTTTAAACCTTATTTTACAGAACACTAGTCAGACAGAGACCAGCGGTTTAATCCTTATTTTACAGAACACTAGTCAGACAGAGACAGAGACCAGCGGTTTAAGCCTTATTTTACAGAACACTGGTCAGTCAGAGATAGAGACCGGCAGTTTAAACCTTATTTTACAGAACACTAGTCAGACAGAGACAGAGACCGGCGGTTTAAACCTTATTTTACAGAACACTAGTCAGACAAAGACCAGCGGTTTAAACCTTATTTTACAGAACACTAGTCAGACAGAGATGGAGACCGGTGGTTTAAACCATATTTTACAGAACACTAGTCAGACAGAGACCAGCGGTTTTAACCTTATTTAACAGAACACTAGTCAGACAGTGACCAGCGGTTTAAACCTTATTTTACTGAACACTAGTCAGTCAAAGACCAGCGGTTTAAACCTTATTTTACAGAACACTAGTCAGACAGGGACAGAGACCAGCGGTTTAAACCTTATTTTACAGAACACTAGTCAGTCAGAGACAGAGACCGGCGGTTTAATCCTTATTTTACAGAACACTAGTCAGACAGAGACCGGCGGTTTCAACCTTATTTTACAGAACACTAGGCAGACAGAGACCAGCGGTTTAAACCTTATTTTACAGAACACTAGGCGGACAGAGACCAGCGGTTTAAGCCTTATTTTACAGAACACTAGGCAGACAGAGACCAGCGGTTTAAACCTTATTTTACAGAACACTAGTCAGACAGAGACAGAGACCAGCGGTTTAAACCTTATTTTTACAGAACACTAGTCAGACAGACCAGAGGTTTAAACCTTATTTTACAGAACACTAGTCAGACAGAGACAGAGACCAGCGGTTTAAACCTTATTTTACAGAACACTAGTCAGACAGAGACAGAGTCCCGCGGTTTAAACCTTATTTTACAGAACACTAGTCAGACAGAGACCAGCGGTTTAAACCTTATTTTACAGAACACTAGTCAGTCAGAGACAGAGACCAGCGGTTTAAGCCTTATTTTACAGAACACTGGTCAGTCAGAGATAGAGACCGGCGGTTTAAACCTTATTTTACAGAACACTAGTCAGTCAGAGACAGAGACCGGCGGTTTCAACCTTATTTTACAGAACACTAGGCAGACAGAGACCAGCGGTTTAAACCTTATTTTACAGAACACTAGGCAGACAGAGACCGGCGGTTTAAACCTTATTTTACAGAACACTAGTCAGACAGAGACAGAGACCAGCGGTTTAAACCTTATTTTACAGAACACTAGTCAGACAGAGATGGAAACCGGTGGTTTAAACCTTATTTTACAGAACACTAGTCAGACAGTGACCAGCGGTTTAAACCTTATTTTACAGAACACTAGTCAGAGACAGAGACCGGCGGTTTAAACCTTATTTTACAGAACACTAGTCAGACAGAGACAGAGACCAGCGGTTTAAACTTTATTTTACAGAACACTAGTCAGACAGAGACCAGAGGTTTTAACCTTATTTAACAGAACACTAGTCAGACAGTGACCAGCGGTTTAAACCTTATTTTACAGAACACTAGTCAGTCAGAGACAGAGACCAGCGGTTTAAACCTTATTTTACAGAACACTAGTCAGACAGGGACAGAGACCAGCGGTTTAAACTTTATTTTACAGAACACTAGTCAGTCAGAGACAGAGACCGGCGGTTTAAACCTTATTTTACAGAACACTAGTCAGACAGAGACCGGCAGTTTAAACCTTATTTTACAGAACACTAGTCAGAGACAGAGACCGGCGGTTTAAACCTTATTTTACAGAACACTAGTCAGACAGAGACAGAGACCAGCGGTTTAAACCTTATTTTACAGAACACTAGTCAGACAGAGACCAGCGGTTTAAACCTTATTTTACAGAACACTAGTCAGAGACAGAGACCGGCGGTTTAAACCTTATTTTACAGAACACTAGTCAGACAGAGACCAGCGGTTTAAACCTTATTTTACAGAACACTAGTCAGAGACAGAGACCAGCGGTTTAAACCTTATTTTACAGAACACTAGTCAGACAGAGACCAGCGGTTTAATCCTTATTTTACAGAACACTAGTCAGACAGAGACAGAGACCAGCGGTTTAAACCTTATTTTACAGAACACTAGTCAGACAGAGACCAGAGGTTTAAACCTTATTTTACAGAACACTAGTCAGACAGAGACAGAGACCAGCTGTTTAAACCTTATTTTACAGAAGAGTAGGCAGACAGAGACCAGCGGTTTAAACCTTATTTTACAGAACACTAGTCAGACAGAGAAAGAGACCGGCAGTTTAAACCTTATTTTACAGAACACTAGTCAGACAGAGACCAGCGGTTTAAACCTTATTTTACAGAACACTGGTCAGTCAGAGACCAGCGGTTTAATCCTTATTTTACAGAACACTAGTCAGTCAGAGACAGAGACCAGCGGTTTAAACCTTATTTTACTGAACACTAGTCAGTCAGAGATAGAGACCAGCGGTTTAAACCTTATTTTACAGAACACTGGTCAGTCAGAGATAGAGACCGGCGGTTTAAACCTTATTTTACAGAACACTAGTCAGTCAGAGACAGAGACCGGCGGTTTAAACCTTATTTTACAGAACACTAGTCAGACAGAGACAGAGACCAGTGGTTTAAACCTTATTTTACAGAACACTAGTCAGAGACAGAGACCGGCGGTTTCAACCTTATTTTACAGAACACTAGGCAGACAGAGACCGGCGGTTTAAACCTTATTTTACAGAACACTAGTCAGACAGAGACAGAGACCAGCGGTTTAAACCTTATTTTACAGAACACTAGTCAGACAGAGATGGAAACCGGTGGTTTAAACCTTATTTTACAGAACACTAGTCAGACAGAGACCAGCGGTTTAAACCTTATTTTACAGAACACTAGTCAGAGAGAGAGACCGAGAGGTTTAAACCTTATTTTACAGAACACTAGTCAGACAGAGACAGAGACCAGCGGTTTAAACTTTATTTTACAGAACACTAGTCAGACAGAGACCAGAGGTTTTAACCTTATTTAACAGAACACTAGTCAGACAGTGACCAGCGGTTTAAACCTTATTTTACTGAACACTAGTCAGTCAGAGACAGAGACCAGCGGTTTAAACCTTATTTTACAGAACACTAGTCAGACAGGGACAGAGACCAGCGGTTTAAACTTTATTTTACAGAACACTAGTCAGTCAGAGACAGAGACCGGCGGTTTAAACCTTATTTTACAGAACACTAGTCAGACAGAGACCGGCAGTTTAAACCTTATTTTACAGAACACTAGTCAGAGACAGAGACCGGCGGTTTAAACCTTATTTTACAGAACACTAGTCAGACAGAGACAGAGACCAGCGGTTTAAACCTTATTTTACAGAACACTAGTCAGACAGAGACCAGCGGTTTAAACCTTATTTTACAGAACACTAGTCAGAGACAGAGACCGGCGGTTTAAACCTTATTTTACAGAACACTAGTCAGACAGAGACCAGCGGTTTAATCCTTATTTTACAGAACACTAGTCAGAGACAGAGACCAGCGGTTTAATCCTTATTTTACAGAACACTAGTCAGACAGAGACCAGCGGTTTAATCCTTATTTTACAGAACACTAGTCAGACAGAGACAGAGACCAGCGGTTTAAGCCTTATTTTACAGAACACTGGTCAGTCAGAGATAGAGACCGAGCAGTTTAAACCTTATTTTACAGAACACTAGTCAGACAGAGACAGAGACCGGCGGTTTAAACCTTATTTTACAGAACACTAGTCAGACAAAGACCAGCGGTTTAAACCTTATTTTACAGAACACTAGTCAGACAGAGATGGAGACCGGTGGTTTAAACCATATTTTACAGAACACTAGTCAGACAGAGACCAGCGGTTTTAACCTTATTTACAGAACACTAGTCAGACAGGACCAGCGGTTTAAACCTTATTTTACTGAACACTAGTCAGTCAAAGACCAGAAAACCTTATTTTACAGAACACTAGTCAGACAGGGACAGAGACCAGCGGTTTAAACCTTATTTTACAGAACACTAGTCAGTCAGAGACAGAGACCGGCGGTTTAATCCTTATTTTACAGAACACTAGTCAGACAGAGACCGGCGGTTTCAACCTTATTTTACAGAACACTAGGCAGACAGAGACCAGCGGTTTAAACCTTATTTTACAGAACACTAGGCAGACAGAGACCAGCGGTTTAAGCCTTATTTTACAGAACACTAGGAGACAGAGACCAGCGGTTTAAACCTTATTTTACAGAACACTAGTCAGACAGAGACAGAGACCAGCGGTTTAAACCTTATTTTACAGAACACTAGTCAGACAGAGACCAGAGGTTTAAACCTTATTTTACAGAACACTAGTCAGACAGAGACAGAGACCGGCAGTTTAAACCTTATTTTACAGAACACTAGTCAGACAGAGACAGAGACCAGCGGTTTAAACCTTATTTTACAGAACACTAGTCAGACAGAGACCAGCGGTTTAAACCTTATTTTACAGAACACTAGTCAGTCAGAGACAGAGACCAGCGGTTTAAGCCTTATTTTACAGAACACTGGTCAGTCAGAGATAGAGACCGGCGGTTTAAACCTTATTTTACAGAACACTAGTCAGTCAGAGACAGAGACCGGCGGTTTCAACCTTATTTTACAGAACACTAGGCAGACAGAGACCAGCGGTTTAAACCTTATTTTACAGAACACTAGGCAGAGACAGAGACCGGCGGTTTAAACCTTATTTTACAGACCACTAGTCAGACAGAGACCAGCGGTTTAATCCTTATTTTACAGAACACTAGTCAGACCGAGACAGAGACCAGCGGTTTAAACCTTATTTTACAGAACACTAGTCAGTCAGAGACAGAGACCAGCGGTTTAAACCTTATTTTACAGAACACTAGTCAGACAGGGACAGAGACCAGCGGTTTAAACCTTATTTTACAGAACACTAGTCAGTCAGAGACAGAGACCGGCGGTTTAAACCTTATTTTACAGAACACTAGTCAGACAGAGACCGGCGGTTTCAACCTTATTTTACAGAACACTAGTCAGAGACAGAGACCGGCAGTTTAAACCTTATTTTACAGAACACTAGTCAGAGACAGAGACCGGCGGTTTAAACCTTATTTTACAGAACACTAGGCAGACAGAGACCAGCGGTTTAAACCTTATTTTACAGAACACTAGTCAGACAGAGACAGAGACCAGCGGTTTAAACCTTATTTTACAGAACACTAGTCAGACAGAGACCAGCGGTTTAAACCTTATTTTACAGAACACTAGTCAGAGACAGAGACCGGCGGTTTAAACCTTATTTTACAGAACACTAGTCAGACAGAGACCAGCGGTTTAAACCTTATTTTACAGAACACTAGTCAGAGACAGAGACCAGAAACCTTATTTTACAGAACACTAGTCAGACAGAGACCAGCGGTTTAAACCTTATTTTACAGAACACTAGTCAGTCAGAGACAGAGACCGCGGTTTAAACCTTATTTTACAGAACACTAGACAGTCAGAGATAGAGACCGGTGGTTTAAACCTTATTTTACAGAACACTTGTCAGACAGAGACCAGCGGTTTAAACCTTATTTTACAGAACACTTGTCAGACAAAGACCAGCGGTTTAAACCTTATTTTACAGAACACTAGTCAGACAGAGATGGAGACCGGTGGTTTAAACCTTATTTTACAGAACACTAGTCAGTCAGAGACAGAGACCAGCGGTTTAAACCTTATTTTACAGAACACTAGGCAGACAGAGACCAGCGGTTTAAACCTTATTTTACAGAACACTAGTCAGACAGAGACAGAGACCGGCGGTTTCAACCTTATTTTACAGAACACTAGGCAGACAGAGACCAGCGGTTTAAACCTTATTTTACAGAACACTAGTCAGACAGAGACAGAGACCGGCGGTTTAAACCTTATTTTACAGAACACTAGTCAGACAAAGACCAGCTGTTTAAACCTTATTTTACAGAACACTAGTCAGAGACAGAGACCGGCGGTTTAAACCTTATTTTACAGAACACTAGGCAGACAGAGACCAGCGGTTTAAACCTTATTTTACAGAACACTAGTCAGACAGAGACAGAGACCAGCGGTTTAAACCTTATTTTACAGAACACTAGTCAGACAGAGACCAGCGGTTTAAACCTTATTTTACAGAACACTAGTCAGAGACAGAGACCGGCGGTTTAAACCTTATTTTACAGAACACTAGTCAGACAGAGACCAGCGGTTTAATCCTTATTTTACAGAACACTAGTCAGAGACAGAGACCGGCGGTTTAAACCTTATTTTACAGAACACTAGTCAGACAGAGACCAGCGGTTTAATCCTTATTTTACAGAACACTAGTCAGTCAGAGACAGAGACCGGCGGTTTAAACCTTATTTTACAGAACACTAGTCAGTCAGAGATAGAGACCGGTGGTTTAAACCTTATTTTACAGAACACTTGTCAGACAGAGACCAGCGGTTTAAACCTTATTTTACAGAACACTAGTCAGACAGA
This sequence comes from Oncorhynchus gorbuscha, assembly GCF_021184085.1. NCBI lineage: Eukaryota > Metazoa > Chordata > Actinopteri > Salmoniformes > Salmonidae > Oncorhynchus > Oncorhynchus gorbuscha. The sequence continues at coordinate 12,065,525 of NC_060177.1, read as the reverse complement.
GACAGAGACCAGCGGTTTAAACCTTATTTTACAGAACACTTGTCAGACAAAGACCAGCGGTTTAAACCTTATTTTACAGAACACTAGTCAGACAGAGATGGAGACCGGTGGTTTAAACCTTATTTTACAGAACACTAGTCAGTCAGAGACAGAGACCAGCGGTTTAAACCTTATTTTACAGAACACTAGGCAGACAGAGACCAGCGGTTTAAACCTTATTTTACAGAACACTAGTCAGACAGAGACAGAGACCGGCGGTTTCAACCTTATTTTACAGAACACTAGGCAGACAGAGACCAGCGGTTTAAACCTTATTTTACAGAACACTAGTCAGACAGAGACAGAGACCGGCGGTTTAAACCTTATTTTACAGAACACTAGTCAGACAAAGACCAGCTGTTTAAACCTTATTTTACAGAACACTAGTCAGACAGAGATGGAGACCGGTGGTTTAAACCATATTTTACAGAACACTAGTCAGACAGAGACCAGCGGTTTTAACCTTATTTAACAGAACACTAGTCAGACAGTGACCAGCGGTTTAAACCTTATTTTACTGAACACTAGTCAGTCAAAGACCAGCGGTTTAAACCTTATTTTACAGAACACTAGTCAGACAGGGACAGAGACCAGCGGTTTAAACCTTATTTTACAGAACACTAGTCAGTCAGAGACAGAGACCAGCGGTTTAAACCTTATTTTACAGAACACTAGTCAGACAGAGACCGGCGGTTTCAACCTTATTTTACAGAACACTAGGCAGACAGAGACCAGCGGTTTAAACCTTATTTTACAGAACACTAGGCAGACAGAGACCAGCGGTTTAAACCTTATTTTACAGAACACTAGGCAGACAGAGACAGAGACCAGCGGTTTAAACCTTATTTTACAGAACACTAGTCAGACAGAGACCAGAGGTTTAAACCTTATTTTACAGAACACTAGTCAGACAGAGACAGAGACCAGCTGTTTAAACCTTATTTTACAGAAGAGTAGGCAGACAGAGACCAGCGGTTTAAACCTTATTTTACAGAACACTAGTCAGACAGAGAAAGAGACCGGCAGTTTAAACCTTATTTTACAGAACACTAGTCAGACAGAGACAGAGTCCGGCGGTTTAAACCTTATTTTACAGAACACTAGTCAGACAGAGACCAGCGGTTTAAACCTTATTTTACAGAACACTGGTCAGTCAGAGACCAGCGGTTTAATCCTTATTTTACAGAACACTAGTCAGTCAGAGACAGAGACCGGCGGTTTAAACCTTATTTTACAGAACACTAGTCAGTCAGAGATAGAGACCAGCGGTTTAAACCTTATTTTACAGAACACTGGTCAGTCAGAGATAGAGACCGGCGGTTTCAACCTTATTTTACAGAACACTAGTCAGTCAGAGACAGAGACCGGCGGTTTAAACCTTATTTTACAGAACACTAGTCAGACAGAGACAGAGACCAGTGGTTTAAACCTTATTTTACAGAACACTAGTCAGAGACAGAGACCGGCGGTTTCAACCTTATTTTACAGAACACTAGGCAGACAGAGACCGGCGGTTTAAACCTTATTTTACAGAACACTAGTCAGACAGAGATGGAGACCGGTGGTTTAAACCTTATTTTACAGAACACTAGTCAGTCAGAGACAGAGACCAGCGGTTTAAACCTTATTTTACAGAACACTAGTCAGAGACAGAGACCGGCGGTTTCAACCTTATTTTACAGAACACTAGGCAGACAGAGACCAGCGGTTTAAACCTTATTTTACAGAACACTAGTCAGACAGAGACAGAGACCGGCGGTTTAAACCTTATTTTACAGAACACTAGTCAGACAAAGACCAGCTGTTTAAACCTTATTTTACAGAACACTAGTCAGACAGAGATGGAGACCGGTGGTTTAAACCATATTTTACAGAACACTAGTCAGAGAGACAGAGACCAGCGGTTTTAACCTTATTTAACAGAACACTAGTCAGACAGTGACCAGCGGTTTAAACCTTATTTTACTGAACACTAGTCAGTCAAAGACCAGCGGTTTAAACCTTATTTTACAGAACACTAGTCAGACAGGGACAGAGACCAGCGGTTTAAACCTTATTTTACAGAACACTAGTCAGTCAGAGACAGAGACCGGCGGTTTAATCCTTATTTTACAGAACACTAGGCAGACAGAGACCAGCGGTTTAAACCTTATTTTACAGAACACTAGTCAGTCAGAGACAGAGACCGGCGGTTTAATCCTTATTTTACAGAACACTAGTCAGACAGAGACCGGCGGTTTCAACCTTATTTTACAGAACACTAGGCAGACAGAGACCAGCGGTTTAAACCTTATTTTACAGAACACTAGTCAGACAGAGACAGAGACCAGCGGTTTAAACCTTATTTTACAGAACACTAGTCAGACAGAGACCAGAGGTTTAAACCTTATTTTACAGAACACTAGTCAGACAGAGACAGAGACCGGCAGTTTAAACCTTATTTTACAGAACACTAGTCAGACAGAGACAGAGTCCGGCGGTTTAAACCTTATTTTACAGAACACTAGTCAGACAGAGACCAGCGGTTTAAACCTTATTTTACAGAACACTAGTCAGAAAGAGACCAGCGGTTTAAACCTTATTTTACAGAACACTAGGCAGACAGAGACAGAGACCAGCGGTTTAAACCTTATTTTACAGAACACTAGTCAGACAGAGACCAGAGGTTTAAACCTTATTTTACAGAACACTAGTCAGACAGAGACAGAGACCAGCTGTTTAAACCTTATTTTACAGAAGAGTAGGCAGACAGAGACCAGCGGTTTAAACCTTATTTTACAGAACACTAGTCAGACAGAGAAAGAGACCGGCAGTTTAAACCTTATTTTACAGAACACTAGTCAGACAGAGACAGAGTCCGGCGGTTTAAACCTTATTTTACAGAACACTAGTCAGACAGAGACCAGCGGTTTAAACCTTATTTTACAGAACACTGGTCAGTCAGAGACCAGCGGTTTAAACCTTATTTTACAGAACACTGGTCAGTCAGAGATAGAGACCGGCGGTTTAAACCTTATTTTACAGAACACTAGTCAGTCAGAGACAGAGACCGGCGGTTTAAACCTTATTTTACAGAACACTAGTCAGACAGAGACAGAGACCAGTGGTTTAAACCTTATTTTACAGAACACTAGTCAGAGACAGAGACCGGCGGTTTCAACCTTATTTTACAGAACACTAGTCAGACAGAGACCAGAGGTTTAAACCTTATTTTACAGAACACTAGTCAGACAGAGACAGAGACCAGCTGTTTAAACCTTATTTTACAGAACAGTAGGCAGACAGAGACCAGCGGTTTAAACCTTATTTTACAGAACACTAGTCAGACAGAGACAGAGACCGGCAGTTTAAACCTTATTTTACAGAACACTAGTCAGACAGAGACAGAGTCCGGCGGTTTAAACCTTATTTTACAGAACACTAGTCAGTCAGAGACCAGCGGTTTAATCCTTATTTTACAGAACACTAGTCAGAGACAGAGACCGGCGGTTTAAACCTTATTTTACAGAACACTAGTCAGTCAGAGATAGAGACCAGCGGTTTAAACCTTATTTTACAGAACACTGGTCAGTCAGAGATAGAGACCGGCGGTTTAAACCTTATTTTACAGAACACTAGTCAGTCAGAGACAGAGACCGGCGGTTTAAACCTTATTTTACAGAACACTAGTCAGACAGAGACAGAGACCAGTGGTTTAAACCTTATTTTACAGAACACTAGTCAGAGACAGAGACCGGCGGTTTCAACCTTATTTTACAGAACACTTGTCAGACAAAGACCAGCGGTTTAAACCTTATTTTACAGAACACTAGTCAGACAGAGACAGAGACCAGAGGTTTTAACCTTATTTAACAGAACACTAGTCTGACAGTGACCAGCGGTTTAAACCTTATTTTACTGAACACTAGTCAGTCAAAGACCAGCGGTTTAAACCTTATTTTACAGAACACTAGTCAGACAGGGACAGAGACCAGCGGTTTAAACTTTATTTTACAGAACACTAGTCAGTCAGAGACAGAGACCGGCTGTTTAAACCTTATTTTACAGAACACTAGTCAGACAGAGACCAGCGGTTTAATCCTTATTTTACAGAACACTAGTCAGACAGAGACAGAGACCAGCAGTTTAAGCCTTATTTTACAGAACACTGGTCAGTCAGAGATAGAGACCGGCAGTTTAAACCTTATTTTACAGAACACTAGTCAGACAGAGACAGAGACCGGCGGTTTAAACCTTATTTTACAGAACACTAGTCAGACAAAGACCAGCGGTTTAAACCTTATTTTACAGAACACTAGTCAGACAGAGATGGAGACCGGTGGTTTAAACCATATTTTACAGAACACTAGTCAGACAGAGACCAGCGGTTTTAACCTTATTTTACAGAACACTAGTCAGTCAAAGACCAGCGGTTTAAACCTTATTTTACAGAACACTAGTCAGACAGGGACAGAGACCAGCGGTTTAAACCTTATTTTACAGAACACTAGTCAGTCAGAGACAGAGACCGGCGGTTTAATCCTTATTTTACAGAACACTAGTCAGACAGAGACCGGCGGTTTCAACCTTATTTTACAGAACACTAGGCAGACAGAGACCAGCGGTTTAAACCTTATTTTACAGAACACTAGTCAGACAGAGACAGAGACCAGCGGTTTAAACCTTATTTTACAGAACACTAGTCAGACAGAGACCAGAGGTTTAAACCTTATTTTACAGAACACTAGTCAGACAGAGACAGAGACCGGCAGTTTAAACCTTATTTTACAGAACACTAGTCAGACAGAGACAGAGTCCGGCGGTTTAAACCTTATTTTACAGAACACTAGTCAGACAGAGACCAGCGGTTTAAACCTTATTTTACAGAACACTAGTCAGAAAGAGACCAGCGGTTTAATCCTTATTTTACAGAACACTAGTCAGTCAGAGACAGAGACCGGCGGTTTAAACCTTATTTTACAGAACACTAGTCAGTCAGAGATAGAGACCAGCGGTTTAAACCTTATTTTACAGAACACTAGTCAGTCAGAGATAGAGACCAGCGGTTTAAACCTTATTTTACAGAACACTAGTCAGTCAGAGACAGAGACCAGAGACGGTTTAAACCTTATTTTACAGAACACTAGTCAGACAGAGACAGAGACCAGTGGTTTAAACCTTATTTTACAGAACACTAGTCAGAGACAGAGACCGGCGGTTTCAACCTTATTTTACAGAACACTAGGCAGACAGAGACCAGCGGTTTAAACCTTATTTTACAGAACACTAGGCAGAGACAGAGACCGGTGGTTTAAACCTTATTTTACAGACCACTAGTCAGACAGAGACCAGCGGTTTAATCCTTATTTTACAGAACACTAGTCAGACCGAGACAGAGACCAGCGGTTTAAACCTTATTTTACAGAACACTAGTCAGTCAGAGACAGAGACCAGCGGTTTAAACCTTATTTTACAGAACACTAGTCAGACAGGGACAGAGACCAGCGGTTTAAACTTTATTTTACAGAACACTAGTCAGTCAGAGACAGAGACCGGCGGTTTAAACCTTATTTTACAGAACACTAGTCAGTCAGAGACAGAGACCGGCGGTTTAAACCTTATTTTACAGAACACTAGTCAGACAGAGACCGGCGGTTTCAACCTTATTTTACAGAACACTAGTCAGAGACAGAGACCGGCAGTTTAAACCTTATTTTACAGAACACTAGTCAGAGACAGAGACCGGCGGTTTAAACCTTATTTTACAGAACACTAGGCAGACAGAGACCAGCGGTTTAAACCTTATTTTACAGAACACTAGTCAGACAGAGACAGAGACCAGCGGTTTAAACCTTATTTTACAGAACACTAGTCAGACAGAGACCAGCGGTTTAAACCTTATTTTACAGAACACTAGTCAGAGACAGAGACCGGCGGTTTAAACCTTATTTTACAGAACACTAGTCAGACAGAGACCAGCGGTTTAATCCTTATTTTACAGAACACTAGTCAGAGACAGAGACCGGCGGTTTAAACCTTATTTTACAGAACACTAGTCAGACAGAGACAGAGACCAGCGGTTTAAACCTTATTTTACAGAACACTTGTCAGACAAAGACCAGCGGTTTAAACCTTATTTTACAGAACACTAGTCAGACAGAGATGGAGACCGGTGGTTTAAACCTTATTTTACAGAACACTAGTCAGTCAGAGACAGAGACCAGCGGTTTAAACCTTATTTTACAGAACACTAGTCAGTCAGAGATAGAGACCGGCGGTTTAAACCTTATTTTACAGAACACTAGTCAGACAGAGACAGAGACCAGCGGTTTAAACCTTATTTTACAGAACACTTGTCAGACAAAGACCAGCGGTTTAAACCTTATTTAACAGAACACTAGTCAGAGACAGAGACCGGCGGTTTAAACCTTATTTTACAGAACACTAGTCAGACAGAGACGGAGACCAGCGGTTTAAACTTTATTTTACAGAACACTAGTCAGTCAGAGACCAGAGGTTTTAACCTTATTTAACAGAACACTAGTCAGACAGTGACCAGCGGTTTAAACCTTATTTTACTGAACACTAGTCAGTCAAAGACCAGCGGTTTAAACCTTATTTTACAGAACACTAGTCAGACAGGGACAGAGACCAGCGGTTTAAACTTTATTTTACAGAACACTAGTCAGACAGAGACCGGCGGTTTCAACCTTATTTTACAGAACACTAGGCAGACAGAGACCAGCGGTTTAAACCTTATTTTACAGAACACTAGGCAGACAGAGACCAGCGGTTTAAACCTTATTTTACAGAACACTAGTCAGACAGAGACCAGCGGTTTAAACCTTATTTTACAGAACACTAGTCAGACAGAGACAGAGACCAGAGGTTTAAACCTTATTTTACAGAACACTAGTCAGACAGAGACAGAGACCAGCGGTTTAAACCTTATTTTACAGAACACTATGCAGACAGAGACCAGCGGTTTAAACCTTATTTTACAGAACACTAGTCAGACAGAGACCAGAGGTTTAAACCTTATTTTACAGAACACTAGTCAGACAGAGACCAGAGGTTTAAACCTTATTTTACAGAACACTAGTCAGACAGAGACCAGAGGTTTAAACCTTATTTTTACAGAACACTAGTCAGACAGAGACCAGAGGTTTAAACCTTATTTTTACAGAACACTAGTCAGACAGAGACAGAGACCAGTTTAAACCTTATTTTACAGAACACTAAGACAGAGACCAGAGGTTTAAACCTTATTTTACAGAACACTAGTCAGACAGAGACAGAGAGAGGTTTAAACCTTATTTTTACAGAACACTAGTCAGACAGAGACCAGAGGTTTAAACCTTATTTTTACAGAACACTAGTCAGACAGAGACCAGAGGTTTAAACCTTATTTTTACAGAACACTAGTCAGACAGAGACCAGAGGTTTAAACCTTATTTTTACAGAACACTAGTCAGACAGAGACCAGAGGTTTAAACCTTATTTTTACAGAACACTAGTCATTCAAAGACCAGCGGTTTAAACCTTATTTTACAGAACACTAGTCAGACAGAGACAGAGACCAGCGGTTTAAACCTTATTTTACAGAACACTAGTCAGAGACAGAGACCGGCGGTTTCAACCTTATTTTACAGAACACTAGGCAGAGACAGAGACCGGCGGTTTCAACCTTATTTTACAGGACACTAGTCAGACAAAGACCAGCGGTTTAAACCTTATTTTACAGAACACTAGTCAGACAGAGATGGAGACCGGTGGTTTAAACCATATTTTACAGAACACTAGTCAGACAGAGACCAGCGGTTTTAACCTTATTTAACAGAACACTAGTCAGACAGAGATGGAGACCGGTTTTAAACCTTATTTTACAGAACACTAGTCAGACAGAGACCAGCGGTTTTAACCTTATTTTACAGAACACTAGTCAGACAGGGACAGAGACCAGCGGTTTAAACTTTATTTTACAGAACACTAGTCAGTCAGAGACAGAGACCGGCGGTTTAAACCTTATTTTACAGAACACTAGTCAGACAGAGACCGGCGGTTTCAACCTTATTTTACAGAACACTAGGCAGACAGAGACCAGCGGTTTAAACCTTATTTTACAGAACACTAGGCAGACAGAGACCAGCGGTTTAAACCTTATTTTACAGAACACTAGTCAGAGACAGAGACCAGCGGTTTAAACCTTATTTTACAGAACACTAGTCAGAGACAGAGACCAGCGGTTTAAACCTTATTTTACAGAACACTAGTCAGACAGAGACCAGCGGTTTAAACCTTATTTTACAGAACACTAGTCAGACAGAGACCAGCGGTTTAAACCTTATTTTACAGAACACTAGTCAGACAGAGACCAGCGGTTTAAACCTTATTTTACAGAACACTAGTCAGACAGAGACCAGAGACCAGGTTTAAACCTTATTTTACAGAACACTAGTCAGTCAGAGACAGAGACCAGCGGTTTAAACCTTATTTTACAGAACAATAGTCAGACAGAGACAGAGACCAGCGGTTTAAACCTTATTTTACAGAACACTAGTCAGACAGAGACAGAGACCAGCGGTTTAAACCTTATTTTACAGAACACTAGTCAGACAGAGACCAGCGGTTTAAACCTTATTTTACAGAACACTAGTCAGTCAGAGACAGAGACCAGCGGTTTAAACCTTATTTTACAGAACACTAGTCAGACAGAGACAGAGACCAGCGGTTTAAACCTTATTTTACAGAACACTAGTCAGACAGAGACAGTGACCAGCGGTTTAAACCTTATTTTACAGAACACTAGTCAGACAGAGACAGACACTAGTCATTTTACAGAACACTAGTCAGACAGAGACAGAGACCAGCGGTTTAAACCTTATTTTACAGAACACTAGTCAGACAGAGACAGAGACCAGCGGTTTAAACCTTATTTTACAGAACACTAGTCAGACAGAGACAGAGACCAGCGGTTTAAACCTTATTTTACAGAACACTAGTCAGACAGAGACAGAGACCAGCGGTTTAAACCTTATTTTACAGAACACTAGTCAGACAGAGACAGAGACCAGCGGTTTAAACCTTATTTTACAGAACACTAGTCAGTCAGAGACAGAGACCAGCGGTTTAAACCAGAACACTAGTCAGTTATTTTTACAGAACACTAGTCAGACAGAGACAGAGACCAGCGGTTTAAACCTTATTTTACAGAACACTAGTCAGTCAGAGACAGTGACCAACGGTTTAAACCTTATTTTACAGAACACTAGTCAGACAGAGACAGAGACCAGCGGTTTAAACCTTATTTTACAGAACACTAGTCAGACAGAGACCAGCGGTTTAAACCTTATTTTACAGAACACTAGTCAGAGTTTAAACCTTATTTTACAGAACACTAGTCAGACAGAGACCAGCGGTTTAATCCTTATTTTACAGAACACTAGTCAGACAGAGACAGAGACCAGCGGTTTAAACCTTATTTTACAGAACACTAGTCAGTCAGAGACAGAGACCGGCAGTTTAAACCTTATTTTACAGAACACTAGGCAGACAGAGACCAGCGGTTTAAACCTTATTTTACAGAACACTAATCAGTCAGAGATAGAGACCGGCGGTTTAAACCTTATTTTACAGAACACTAGTCAGAGACAGAGACCGGCGGTTTCAACCTTATTTTACAGAACACTAGGCAGACAGAGACCAGCGGTTTAAACCTTATTTTACAGAACACTAGGCAGACAGAGACCAGTGGTTTAAACCTTATTTTACAGAACACTAGTCAGACAGAGACCGGCGGTTTCAACCTTATTTTACAGAACACTAGGCAGACAGAGACCAGCGGTTTAAACCTTATTTTACAGAACACTAGTCAGTCAGAGACAGAGACCAGCGGTTTAAACCTTATTTTACAGAACAATAGTCAGACAGAGACAGAGACCAGCGGTTTAAACCTTATTTTAGAGAAACCCTAGTCAGTCAGAGACAAAGAGACCAGCGGTTTAAACCTTATTTTACAGAACACTAGTCAGTCAGAGATAGAGACCGGCGGTTTAAACCATATTTTACAGAACACTAGTCAGACAGAGACCAGCGGTTTAAACTTTATTTTACAGAACACTAGTCAGTCAGAGACAGAGACCAGCGGTTTAAACCTTATTTTACAGAACACTAGTCAGACAGAGACAGAGACCAGCGGTTTAAACCTTATTTTACAGAACACTAGTCAGACAGAGACCAGCGGTTTAAACCTTATTTTACAGAACACTAGTCAGAGACAGAGACCGGCAGTTTAAACCTTATTTTACAGAACACTAGTCAGACAGAGACCAGCGGTTTAATCCTTATTTTACAGAACACTAGTCAGTCAGAGACAGAGACCAGCGGTTTAAACCTTATTTTACAGAACACTAGTCAGACAGAGACCAGCGGTTTAATCCTTATTTTACAGAACACTAGTCAGACAGAGACAGAGACCAGCGGTTTAAACCTTATTTTACAGAACACTAGTCAGTCAGAGACAGAGACCAGCGGTTTAAACCTTATTTTACAGAACACTAGTCAGTCAGAGATAGAGACCGGCGGTTTAAACCTTATTTTACAGAACACTAGTCAGTCAGAGATAGAGACCGGTGGTTTAAACCTTATTTTACAGAACACTTGTCAGACAGAGACCAGCGGTTTAAACCTTATTTTACAGGACACTAGTCAGACAGAAACAGAGACCAGCGGTTATAACAGAACACTAGTCAGACAGTGACCAGCGGTTTAAACCTTATTTTACAGAACACTAGTCAGACAGGGACAGAGACCAGCGGTTTAAACTTTATTTTACAGAACACTAGTCAGTCAGAGACAGAGACCGGCGGTTTAAACCTTATTTTACAGAACACTAGTCAGACAGAGACCAGAGGTTTAAACCTTATTTTACAGAACACTAGGCAGAGACAGAGACCGGCGGTTTCAACCTTATTTTACAGAACACTAGGCAGACAGAGACCAGTGGTTTAAACCTTATTTTACAGAACACTGGGCAGACAGAGACCAGTGGTTTAAACCTTATTTTACAGAACACTAATCAGTCAGAGACCGGCGGTTTCAACCTTATTTTACAGAACACTAGGCAGACAGAGACCAGCGGTTTAAACCTTATTTTACAGAACACTAGTCAGACAGAGACCGGCGCTTTCAACCTTATTTTACAGAACACTAGGCAGACAGAGACCAGCGGTTTAAACCTTATTTTACAGAACACTAGGCAGACAGAGACCAGCGGTTTAAACCTTATTTTACAGAACACTAGGCAGACAGAGACCAGCGGTTTAAACCTTATTTTACAGAACACTAGTCAGAGACAGAGACCGGCGGTTTAAACGTTATTTTACAGAACACTAGTCAGAGACAGAGACCGGCGGTTTAAACCTTATTTTACAGAACACTAGGCAGACAGAGACAGAGACCAGCGGTTTAAACCTTATTTTACAGAACACTAGTCAGACAGAGACCGGCGGTTTAAACCTTATTTTACAGAACACTAGGCAGACAGAGACCAGCGGTTTAAACCTTATTTTACAGAACACTAGTCAGACAGAGACCAGCGGTTTAAACCTTATTTTACAGAACACTAGTCAGTCAGAGATAGAGACCGGCGGTTTAAACCTTATTTTACAGGACACTAGTCAGTCAGAGACAGAGACCGGCGGTTTAAACCTTATTTTACAGAACACTAGTCAGACAGAGACCAGCGGTTTAAACCTTATTTTACAGAACACTAGTCAGAGACAGAGACCGGAGGTCAGATTTTACAGAACACTAGGCAGACAGAGACCAGCGGTTTAAACCTTATTTTACAGAACACTAGTCAGCAGACAGAGAGACCAGCGGTTTAAACCTTATTTTACAGAACACTAGTCAGACAGAGACAGAGACCAGAGGTTTAAACCTTATTTTACAGAACACTAGTCAGACAGAGACCAGAGGTTTAAACCTTATTTTACAGAACACTAGTCAGAGACACCGGCGGTTTCAACCTTATTTTACAGAACACTAGGCAGACAGAGACCAGTGGTTTAAACCTTATTTTACAGAACACTAGTCAGACAGAGACCAGCGGTTTAAACCTTATTTTACAGAACACTAGTCAGAGACAGAGACCGGAGGTTTAAACCTTATTTTACAGAACACTAGGCAGACAGAGACCAGCGGTTTAAACCTTATTTTACAGAACACTAGTCAGACAGAGACAGAGACCAGCGGTTTAAACCTTATTTTACAGAACACTAGTCAGACAGAGACCAGAGGTTTAAACCTTATTTTACAGAACACTAGTCAGAGACAGAGACCGGCGGTTTCAACCTTATTTTACAGAACACTAGGCAGACAGAGACCAGTGGTTTAAACCTTATTTTACAGAACACTAGGCAGACAGAGACCAGCGGTTTAAACCTTATTTTACAGAACACTAATCAGTCAGAGATAGAGACCGGCGGTTTAAACCTTATTTTACAGAACACTAGTCAGAGACAGAGACCGGCGGTTTCAACCTTATTTTACAGAACACTAGGCAGACAGAGACCAGCGGTTTAAACCTTATTTTACAGAACACTAGGCAGACAGAGACCAGTGGTTTAAACCTTATTTTACAGAACACTAGTCAGACAGAGACCGGCGGTTTCAACCTTATTTTACAGAACACTAGGCAGACAGAGACCAGCGGTTTAAACCTTATTTTACAGAACACTAGTCAGACAGAGACCGGCGCTTTCAACCTTATTTTACAGAACACTAGGCAGACAGAGACCAGCGGTTTAAACCTTATTTTACAGAACACTAGGCAGACAGAGACCAGCGGTTTAAACCTTATTTTACAGAACACTAGTCAGAGACAGAGACCGGCAGTTTAAACCTTATTTTACAGAACACTAGTCAGAGACAGAGACCGGAGGTTTAAACCTTATTTTACAGAACACTAGGCAGACAGAGACCAGTGGTTTAAACCTTATTTTACAGAACACTAGTCAGACAGAGACCAGCGGTTTAAACCTTATTTTACAGAACACTAGTCAGACAGAGATCGAGACCGGTGGTTTAAACCTTATTTTACAGAACACTAGTCAGACAGAGACCAGCGGTTTTAACCTTATTTAACAGAACACTAGTCAGACAGTGACCAGCGGTTTAAACCTTATTTTACAGAACACTAGTCAGTCAGAGACAGAGACCGGCGGTTTAAACCTTATTTTACATAACACTAGTCAGACAGAGACCGGCGGTTTCAACCTTATTTTACAGAACACTAGGCAGACAGAGACCAGCGGTTTAAACCTTATTTTACAGAACACTAGGCAGACAGAGACCAGCGGTTTAAACCTTATTTTACAGAACACTAGTCAGAGACAGAGACCGGCGGTTTAAACCTTATTTTACAGAACACTAGTCAGAGACAGAGACCGGCGGTTTAAACCTTATTTTACAGAACACTAGGCAGACAGAGACAGAGACCAGCGGTTTAAACCTTATTTTACAGAACACTAGTCAGACAGAGACCGGCGGTTTAAACCTTATTTTACAGAACACTAGGCAGACAGAGACCAGCGGTTTAAACCTTATTTTACAGAACACTAGTCAGACAGAGACCAGCGGTTTAAACCTTATTTTACTGAACACTAGTCAGTCAAAGACCAGCGGTTTAAACCTTATTTTACAGAACACTAGTCAGAGACAGAGACCGGCGGTTTCAACCTTATTTTACAGAACACTAGGCAGAGACAGAGACCGGCGGTTTCAACCTTATTTTACAGAACACTAGGCAGACAGAGACCAGCGGTTTAAACCTTATTTTACAGGACACTAGTCAGACAAAGACCAGCGGTTTAAACCTTATTTTACAGAACACTAGTCAGACAGAGATGGAGACCGGTGGTTTAAACCATATTTTACAGAACACTAGTCAGACAGAGACCAGCGGTTTTAACCTTATTTAACAGAACACTAGTCAGACAGAGATGGAGACCGGTGGTTTAAACCATATTTTACAGAACACTAGTCAGACAGAGACCAGCGGTTTTAACCTTATTTTACAGAACACTAGTCAGACAGGGACAGAGACCAGCGGTTTAAACTTTATTTTACAGAACACTAGTCAGTCAGAGACCAGCGGTTTAAACCTTATTTTACAGAACACTAGTCAGAGACAGAGACCGGCGGTTTAAACCTTATTTTACAGAACACTAGTCAGAGACAGAGACCGGAGGTTTAAACCTTATTTTACAGAACACTAGGCAGACAGAGACCAGCGGTTTAAACCTTATTTTACAGAACACTAGTCAGACAGAGACAGAGACCAGCGGTTTAAACCTTATTTTACAGAACACTAGTCAGACAGAGACCAGAGGTTTAAACCTTATTTTACAGAACACTAGTCAGAGACAGAGACCGGCGGTTTCAACCTTATTTTACAGAACACTAGGCAGACAGAGACCAGCGGTTTAAACCTTATTTTACAGAACACTAGGCAGACAGGGACAGAGACCAGCGGTTTAAACTTTATTTTACAGAACACTAGTCAGTCAGAGACCAGCGGTTTAAACCTTATTTTACAGAACACTAGTCAGAGACAGAGACCGGCGGTTTAAACCTTATTTTACAGAACACTAGTCAGAGACAGAGACCGGAGGTTTAAACCTTATTTTACAGAACACTAGGCAGACAGAGACCAGCGGTTTAAACCTTATTTTACAGAACACTAGTCAGACAGAGACAGAGACCAGCGGTTTAAACCTTATTTTACAGAACACTAGTCAGACAGAGACCAGAGGTTTAAACCTTATTTTACAGAACACTAGTCAGAGACAGAGACCGGCGGTTTCAACCTTATTTTACAGAACACTAGGCAGACAGAGACCAGCGGTTTAAACCTTATTTTACAGAACACTAGGCAGACAGAGACCAGCGGTTTAAACCTTATTTTACAGAACACTAGTCAGAGACAGAGACCGGCGGTTTAAACCTTATTTTACAGAACACTAGTCAGAGACAGAGACCGGCGGTTTAAACCTTATTTTACAGAACACTAGGCAGACAGAGACAGAGACCAGCGGTTTAAACCTTATTTTACAGAACACTAGTCAGACAGAGACCGGCGGTTTAAACCTTATTTTACAGAACACTAGGCAGACAGAGACCAGCGGTTTAAACCTTATTTTACAGAACACTAGTCAGACAGAGACCAGCGGTTTAAACCTTATTTTACTGAACACTAGTCAGTCAAAGACCAGCGGTTTAAACCTTATTTTACAGAACACTAGTCAGAGACAGAGACCGGCGGTTTCAACCTTATTTTACAGAACACTAGGCAGAGACAGAGACCGGCGGTTTCAACCTTATTTTACAGAACACTAGGCAGACAGAGACCAGCGGTTTAAACCTTATTTTACAGGACACTAGTCAGACAAAGACCAGCGGTTTAAACCTTATTTTACAGAACACTAGTCAGACAGAGATGGAGACCGGTGGTTTAAACCATATTTTACAGAACACTAGTCAGACAGAGACCAGCGGTTTTAACCTTATTTAACAGAACACTAGTCAGACAGAGATGGAGACCGGTGGTTTAAACCATATTTTACAGAACACTAGTCAGACAGAGACCAGCGGTTTTAACCTTATTTTACAGAACACTAGTCAGACAGGGACAGAGACCAGCGGTTTAAACTTTATTTTACAGAACACTAGTCAGTCAGAGACCAGCGGTTTAAACCTTATTTTACAGAACACTAGTCAGAGACAGAGACCGGCGGTTTAAACCTTATTTTACAGAACACTAGTCAGAGACAGAGACCGGAGGTTTAAACCTTATTTTACAGAACACTAGGCAGACAGAGACCAGCGGTTTAAACCTTATTTTACAGAACACTAGTCAGACAGAGACAGAGACCAGCGGTTTAAACCTTATTTTACAGAACACTAGTCAGACAGAGACCAGAGGTTTAAACCTTATTTTACAGAACACTAGTCAGAGACAGAGACCGGCGGTTTCAACCTTATTTTACAGAACACTAGGCAGACAGAGACCAGCGGTTTAAACCTTATTTTACAGAACACTAGTCAGACAGGGACAGAGACCAGCGGTTTAAACTTTATTTTACAGAACACTAGGCAGACAGAGACCAGCGGTTTAAACCTTATTTTACAGAACACTAGTCAGAGACAGAGACCGGCGGTTTAAACCTTATTTTACAGAACACTAGTCAGAGACAGAGACCGGAGGTTTAAACCTTATTTTACAGAACACTAGGCAGACAGAGACCAGCGGTTTAAACCTTATTTTACAGAACACTAGTCAGACAGAGACAGAGACCAGCGGTTTAAACCTTATTTTACAGAACACTAGTCAGACAGAGACCAGAGGTTTAAACCTTATTTTACAGAACACTAGTCAGAGACAGAGACCGGCGGTTTCAACCTTATTTTACAGAACACTAGGCAGACAGAGACCAGTGGTTTAAACCTTATTTTACAGAACACTAGGCAGACAGAGACCAGCGGTTTAAACCTTATTTTACAGAACACTAGTCAGAGACAGAGACCGGAGGTTTAAACCTTATTTTACAGAACACTAGGCAGACAGAGACCAGCGGTTTAAACCTTATTTTACAGAACACTAGTCAGACAGAGACAGAGACCAGCGGTTTAAACCTTATTTTACAGAACACTAGTCAGACAGAGACCAGAGGTTTAAACCTTATTTTACAGAACACTAGTCAGAGACAGAGACCGGCGGTTTCAACCTTATTTTACAGAACACTAGGCAGACAGAGACCAGTGGTTTAAACCTTATTTTACAGAACACTAGGCAGACAGAGACCAGCGGTTTAAACCTTATTTTACAGAACACTAATCAGTCAGAGATAGAGACCGGCGGTTTAAACCTTATTTTACAGAACACTAGTCAGAGACAGAGACCGGCGGTTTCAACCTTATTTTACAGAACACTAGGCAGACAGAGACCAGCGGTTTAAACCTTATTTTACAGAACACTAGGCAGACAGAGACCAGTGGTTTAAACCTTATTTTACAGAACACTAGTCAGACAGAGACCGGCGGTTTCAACCTTATTTTACAGAACACTAGGCAGACAGAGACCAGCGGTTTAAACCTTATTTTACAGAACACTAGTCAGACAGAGACCGGCGCTTTCAACCTTATTTTACAGAACACTAGGCAGACAGAGACCAGCGGTTTAAACCTTATTTTACAGAACACTAGGCAGACAGAGACCAGCGGTTTAAACCTTATTTTACAGAACACTAGTCAGAGACAGAGACCGGCAGTTTAAACCTTATTTTACAGAACACTAGTCAGAGACAGAGACCGGAGGTTTAAACCTTATTTTACAGAACACTAGGCAGACAGAGACCAGTGGTTTAAACCTTATTTTACAGAACACTAGTCAGACAGAGACCAGCGGTTTAAACCTTATTTTACAGAACAGAACACTAGTCAGAGACAGAGACCGGCGGGTTTAAACCTTATTTTACAGAACACTAGTCAGAGACAGAGACCGGCGGTTTAAACCTTATTTTACAGAACACTAGGCAGACAGAGACCAGCGGTTTAAACCTTATTTTACAGAACACTAGTCAGACAGAGACCAGCGGTTTAAACCTTATTTTACAGAACACTAGTCAGTCAGAGATAGAGACCGGCGGTTTAAACCTTATTTTACAGAACACTAGTCAGACAGAGACCAGCGGTTTAAACCTTATTTTACTGAACACTAGTCAGTCAGAGATAGAGACCGGCGGTTTAAACCTTATTTTACAGAACACTAGTCAGACAGAGACCAGCGGTTTAAACCTTATTTTACAGAACACTAGTCAGACAGAGACCAGAGGTTTAAACCTTATTTTACAGAACACTAGTCAGAGACAGAGACCGGCGGTTTAAACCTTATTTTACAGAACACTAGTCAGAGACAGAGACCGGCGGTTTAAACCTTATTTTACAGAACACTAGGCAGACAGAGACAGAGACCAGCGGTTTAAACCTTATTTTACAGAACACTAGTCAGAGACAGAGACCGGCGGTTTAAACCTTATTTTACAGAACACTAGTCAGAGACAGAGACCGGCGGTTTAAACCTTATTTTACAGAACACTAGTCAGAGACAGAGACCGGCGGTTTAAACCTTATTTTACAGAACACTAGTCAGAGACAGAGACCGGCGGTTTAAACCTTATTTTACAGAACACTAGGCAGACAGAGACAGAGACCGGCGGTTTAAACCTTATTTTACAGAACACTAGTCAGACAGAGACCAGCGGTTTAAACCTTATTTTACTGAACACTAGTCAGTCAAAGACCAGCGGTTTAAACCTTATTTTACAGAACACTAGGCAGACAGAGACCAGCGGTTTAAACCTTATTTTACAGAACACTAGTCAGAGACAGAGACCGGCGGTTTAAACCTTATTTTACAGAACACTAGTCAGAGACAGAGACCGGCGGTTTAAACTTATTTTACAGAACACTAGGCAGACAGAGACAGAGACCAGCGGTTTAAACCTTATTTTACAGAACACTAGTCAGACAGAGACCGGCGGTTTAAACCTTATTTTACAGAACACTAGGCAGACAGAGACCAGCGGTTTAAACCTTATTTTACAGAACACTAGTCAGACAGAGACCAGCGGTTTAAACCTTATTTTACAGAACACTAGTCAGTCAGAGATAGAGACCGGCGGTTTAAACCTTATTTTACAGAACACTAGTCAGACAGAGACCAGTGGTTTAAACCTTATTTTACAGAACACTAGGCAGACAGAGACCAGCGGTTTCAACCTTATTTTACAGAACACTAGGCAGACAGAGACCAGCGGTTTAAACCTTATTTTACAGAACACTAGTCAGACAGAGACCAGCGGTTTAAACCTTATTTTACAGAACACTAGTCAGACAGAGACCAGCGGTTTAAACCTTATTTTACAGAACACTAGTCAGTCAGAGATAGAGACCGGCGGTTTAAACCTTATTTTACAGAACACTAGTCAGAGACAGAGACCGGCGGTTTCAACCTTATTTTACAGAACACTAGGCAGACAGAGACCAGCGGTTTTAACCTTATTTTACTGAACACTAGTCAGTCAAAGACCAGCGGTTTAAACCTTATTTTACAGATCACTAGTCCGACAGGGACAGAGAGCAGCGGTTTAAACTTTATTTTACAGAACACTAGTCAGTCAGAGACAGAGACCGGCGGTTTAAACCTTATTTTACAGAACACTAGGCAGACAGAGACCAGCGGTTTAAACCTTATTTTACAGAACACTAGTCAGACAGAGACAGAGACCAGCGGTTTAAACCTTATTTTACAGAACACTAGTCAGACAGAGACCAGAGGTTTAAACCTTATTTTACAGAACACTAGTCAGAGACAGAGACCGGCGGTTTCAACCTTATTTTACAGAACACTAGGCAGACAGAGACCAGTGGTTTAAACCTTATTTTACAGAACACTAGGCAGACAGAGACCAGCGGTTTAAACCTTATTTTACAGAACACTAATCAGTCAGAGATAGAGACCGGCGGTTTAAACCTTATTTTACAGAACACTAGTCAGAGACAGAGACCGGCGGTTTCAACCTTATTTTACAGAACACTAGGCAGACAGAGACCAGCGGTTTAAACCTTATTTTACAGAACACTAGGCAGACAGAGACCAGTGGTTTAAACCTTATTTTACAGAACACTAGTCAGACAGAGACCGGCGGTTTCAACCTTATTTTACAGAACACTAGGCAGACAGAGACCAGCGGTTTAAACCTTATTTTACAGAACACTAGTCAGACAGAGACCGGCGCTTTCAACCTTATTTTACAGAACACTAGGCAGACAGAGACCAGCGGTTTAAACCTTATTTTACAGAACACTAGGCAGACAGAGACCAGCGGTTTAAACCTTATTTTACAGAACACTAGTCAGAGACAGAGACCGGCAGTTTAAACCTTATTTTACAGAACACTAGTCAGAGACAGAGACCGGAGGTTTAAACCTTATTTTACAGAACACTAGGCAGACAGAGACCAGTGGTTTAAACCTTATTTTACAGAACACTAGTCAGACAGAGACCAGCGGTTTAAACCTTATTTTACAGAACACTAGTCAGAGACAGAGACCGGCGGTTTAAACCTTATTTTACAGAACACTAGTCAGAGACAGAGACCGGCGGTTTAAACCTTATTTTACAGAACACTAGGCAGACAGAGACCAGCGGTTTAAACCTTATTTTACAGAACACTAGTCAGACAGAGACCAGCGGTTTAAACCTTATTTTACAGAACACTAGTCAGTCAGAGATAGAGACCGGCGGTTTAAACCTTATTTTACAGAACACTAGTCAGACAGAGACCAGCGGTTTAAACCTTATTTTACTGAACACTAGTCAGTCAGAGATAGAGACCGGCGGTTTAAACCTTATTTTACAGAACACTAGTCAGACAGAGACCAGCGGTTTAAACCTTATTTTACAGAACACTAGTCAGACAGAGACCAGAGGTTTAAACCTTATTTTACAGAACACTAGTCAGAGACAGAGACCGGCGGTTTAAACCTTATTTTACAGAACACTAGTCAGAGACAGAGACCGGCGGTTTAAACCTTATTTTACAGAACACTAGGCAGACAGAGACAGAGACCAGCGGTTTAAACCTTATTTTACAGAACACTAGTCAGAGACAGAGACCAGCGGTTTAAACCTTATTTTACAGAACACTAGTCAGAGACAGAGACCGGCGGTTTAAACCTTATTTTACAGAACACTAGTCAGAGACAGAGACCGGCGGTTTAAACCTTATTTTACAGAACACTAGTCAGAGACAGAGACCGGCGGTTTAAACCTTATTTTACAGAACACTAGGCAGACAGAGACAGAGACCGGCGGTTTAAACCTTATTTTACAGAACACTAGTCAGACAGAGACCAGCGGTTTAAACCTTATTTTACTGAACACTAGTCAGTCAAAGACCAGCGGTTTAAACCTTATTTTACAGAACACTAGGCAGACAGAGACCAGCGGTTTAAACCTTATTTTACAGAACACTAGTCAGAGACAGAGACCGGCGGTTTAAACCTTATTTTACAGAACACTAGTCAGAGACAGAGACCGGCGGTTTAAACTTATTTTACAGAACACTAGGCAGACAGAGACAGAGACCAGCGGTTTAAACCTTATTTTACAGAACACTAGTCAGACAGAGACCGGAGACCAAACCTTTTTAAACCTTATTTTACAGAACACTAGTCAGACAGAGACCAGCGGTTTAAACCTTATTTTACAGAACACTAGTCAGTCAGAGACAGAGACCGGCGGTTTAAACCTTATTTTACAGAACACTAGTCAGACAGAGACCAGTGGTTTAAACCTTATTTTACAGAACACTAGGCAGACAGAGACCAGCGGTTTCAACCTTATTTTACAGAACACTAGGCAGACAGAGACCAGTGGTTTAAACCTTATTTTACAGAACACTAGTCAGACAGAGACCAGCGGTTTAAACCTTATTTTACAGAACACTAGTCAGACAGAGACCAGCGGTTTAAACCTTATTTTACAGAACACTAGTCAGACAGAGATAGAGACCGGTTTAAACCTTTTTTACAGAACACTAGTCAGAGACAGAGACCGGCGGTTTCAACCTTATTTTACAGAACACTAGGCAGACAGAGACCAGCGGTTTTAACCTTATTTTACTGAACACTAGTCAGTCAAAGACCAGCGGTTTAAACCTTATTTTACAGATCACTAGTCCGACAGGGACAGAGAGCAGCGGTTTAAACTTTATTTTACAGAACACTAGTCAGTCAGAGACAGAGACCGGCGGTTTAAACCTTATTTTACAGAACACTAGTCAGACAGAGACCGGCGGTTTCAACCTTATTTTACAGAACACTAGGCAGACAGAGACCAGCGGTTTAAACCTTATTTTACAGAACACTAGGCAGACAGAGACCAGCGGTTTAAACCTTATTTTACAGAACACTAGTCAGAGACAGAGACCGGCGGTTTAAACCTTATTTTACAGAACACTAGTCAGAGACAGAGACCGGCGGTTTAAACCTTATTTTACAGAACACTAGGCAGACAGAGACCAGCGGTTTAAACCTTATTTTACAGAACACTAGTCAGACAGAGACCAAGACCAGCGGTTTAAACCTTATTTTACAGAACACTAGTCAGACAGAGACAGAGACCAGTGGTTTAAACCTTATTTTACAGAACACTAGTCAGAGACAGAGACCGGCGGTTTCAACCTTATTTTACAGAACACTAGGCAGACAGAGACCAGCGGTTTAAACCTTATTTTACAGAACACTAGTCAGACAGAGATGGAGACCAGCGGTTTAAACCTTATTTTACAGAACACTAGTCAGACAGAGACCAGCAGTTTAAACCTTATTTTACAGAACACTAGTCAGAGACAGAGACCGGAGGTTTAAACCTTATTTTACAGAACACTAGGCAGACAGAGACCAGTGGTTTAAACCTTATTTTACAGAACACTAGTCAGACAGAGACCAGCGGTTTAAACCTTATTTTACAGAACACTAGTCAGACAGAGATCGAGACCGGTGGTTTAAACCTTATTTTACAGAACACTAGTCAGACAGAGACCAGCGGTTTTAACCTTATTTAACAGAACACTAGTCAGACAGTGACCAGCGGTTTAAACCTTATTTTACAGAACACTAGTCAGTCAGAGACAGAGACCGGCGGTTTAAACCTTATTTTACAGAACACTAGTCAGACAGAGACCGGCGGTTTCAACCTTATTTTACAGAACACTAGGCAGACAGAGACCAGCGGTTTAAACCTTATTTTACAGAACACTAGGCAGACAGAGACCAGCGGTTTAAACCTTATTTTACAGAACACTAGTCAGAGACAGAGACCGGCGGTTTAAACCTTATTTTACAGAACACTAGTCAGAGACAGAGACCGGCGGTTTAAACTTATTTTACAGAACACTAGGCAGACAGAGACAGAGACCAGCGGTTTAAACCTTATTTTACAGAACACTAGTCAGACAGAGACCGGCGGTTTAAACCTTATTTTACAGAACACTAGGCAGACAGAGACCAGCGGTTTAAACCTTATTTTACAGAACACTAGTCAGACAGAGACCAGCGGTTTAAACCTTATTTTACAGAACACTAGTCAGTCAGAGATAGAGACCGGCGGTTTAAACCTTATTTTACAGAACACTAGTCAGAGACAGAGACCGGCGGTTTCAACCTTATTTTACAGAACACTAGGCAGACAGAGACCAGCGGTCTAAACCTTATTTTACAGAACACTAGGCAGACAGAGACAGAGACCAGCGGTTTAAACCATATTTTACAGAACACTAGTCAGACAGAGACCAGCGGTTTTAACCTTATTTAACAGAACACTAGTCAGACAGTGACTAGCGGTTTAAACCTTATTTTACTGAACACTAGTCAGTCAAAGACCAGCGGTTTAAACCTTATTTTACAGATCACTAGTCCGACAGGGACAGAGAGCAGCGGTTTAAACTTTATTTTACAGAACACTAGTCAGTCAGAGACAGAGACCGGCGGTTTAAACCTTATTTTACAGAACACTAGTCAGACAGAGACCGGCGGTTTCAACCTTATTTTACAGAACACTAGGCAGACAGAGACCAGCGGTTTAAACCTTATTTTACAGAACACTAGGCAGACAGAGACCAGCGGTTTAAACCTTATTTTACAGAACACTAGTCAGAGACAGAGACCGGCGGTTTAAACCTTATTTTACAGAACACTAGTCAGAGACAGAGACCGGCGGTTTAAACCTTATTTTACAGAACACTAGGCAGACAGAGACCAGCGGTTTAAACCTTATTTTACAGAACACTAGTCAGACAGAGACCAAGACCAGCGGTTTAAACCTTATTTTACAGAACACTAGTCAGACAGAGACAGAGACCAGTGGTTTAAACCTTATTTTACAGAACACTAGGCAGACAGAGACCAGCAGTTTAAACCTTATTTTACAGAACACTAGGCAGAGACAGAGACCGGCGGTTTAAACCTTATTTTACAGACCACTAGTCAGACAGAGACCAGCGGTTTAAACCTTATTTTACAGAACACTAGTCAGACAGAGATGGAGACCAGCGGTTTAAACCTTATTTTACAGAACACTAGTCAGACAGAGATGGAGACCAGCGGTTTAAACCTTATTTTACAGAACACTTGTCAGACAAAGACCAGCGGTTTAAATCTTATTTTACAGAACACTAGTCAGAAAGAGACCAGTGGTTTTAACCTTATTTAACAGAACACTAGTCAGTCAGAGATAGAGACCAGCGGTTTAAACCTTATTTTACAGAACACTAGTCAGACAGGGACAGAGACCAGCGGTTTAAACTTTATTTTACAGAACACTAGTCAGTCAGAGACAGAGACCGGCGGTTTAAACCTTATTTTACAGAACACTAGTCAGACAGAGACCGGCGGTTTCAACCTTATTTTACAGAACACTAGGCAGACAGAGACCAGCGGTTTAATCCTTATTTTACAGAACACTAGGCAGACAGAGACCAGCGGTTTAATCCTTATTTTACAGAACACTAGGCAGAGACAGAGACCGGCGGTTTAAACCTTATTTTACAGAACACTAGGCAGACAGAGACCAGCGGTTTAATCCTTATTTTACAGAACACTAGTCAGACAGAGACAGAGACCGGCGGTTTAAACCTTATTTTACAGAACACTGGTCAGTCAGAGATAGAGACTGGCGGTTTAAACCTTATTTTACAGAACACTAGTCAGACAGAGACAGAGACCGGCGGTTTAAACCTTATTTTACAGAACACTAGTCAGAGACAGAGACTGGCGGTTTAAACCTTATTTTATAGAACACTAGTCAGTGACAGAGACCGGTAGTTTAAACCTTATTTTACAGAACACTAGTCAGTCAGAGACCAGCGGTTTAAACCTTATTTTACAGAACACTAGTCAGTCAGAGACCAGCGGTTTAAGCCTTATTTTACAGAACACTAGTCAGTCAGAGACCAGCGGTTTAAGCCTTATTTTACAGAACACTGACTGATTGATTGATTGACTGATCAACTGATTGATTGACATATTGTTTTGTGGATGAGTGGGTGGATCGATGTGTGCATGGATGGATGATTTGATTGACTGATTGATTGACTGATCGACTGATTGATTGACATATTGTTTTGTGGATGAGTGGGTGGATCGATGTGTGCATGGATGGATGATTTGATTGACTGATTGATTGACTGATCGACTGATTGATTGACATATTGTTTTGTGGATGAGTGGGTGGATCGATGTGTGCATGGATGGATGATTTGATTGACTGATTGATTGACTGATCGACTGATTGATTGACATATTGTTTTGTGGATGAGTGGGTGGATCGATGTGTGCATGGATGGATGATTTGATTGACTGATTGATTGACTGATCGACTGATTGATTGACATATTTTTTAATTCATTGATGTGTCTCTGTCGTTTCTTTCCAGTGGTGGGGGTCAACAACCTAAACTGGCAGACCAATGCAATGTTCCGACCGTTCGTGGAGGTGAATGCGGTCGGGCCGCACCTCGCCGACAAGAAACGCAAGTTCACCACCAAGACCAAGAACAACAATTGGTCACCAAAGTACAACGAAACATTCCAATAGTAAGTCTGCTTTATTGTCTAAAGTAAGTCTGGTTTATTGTCCAAAGTAAGTCTGGTTTATTGTCTAAATTAAGTCTTATTTATTGTCCAAAGTAAGTCTGATTAATTGTCTAAAGTAAGTCTGGTTTATTGTCCAAAGTAAGTCTGGTTTATTGTCCAAAGTAAGTCTGGTTTATTGTCCAAAGTAAGTCTGGTTTATTGTCCAAAGTAAGTCTGGTTTATTGTCTAAAGTAAGCCTGGTTTATTGTCTAAAGTAAGTCTGTTTTATTGTCTAAAGTAAGTCTGGTTTATTGTCTAAAGCAAGTCTGGTTTATTGTCTAAAGTAAGTCTGGTTTATTGTTCAAAGTAAGTCTGCTTTATTGTCTAAAGTAAGTCTGATGTGCAATAAACATTCTGGTAGTAAGTCTGGTTTATTGTCTAAAGTAAGTCTGCTTTATTGTCTAAAGTAAGTCTGATGTACAATTAAACATTCTGATAGTAAGTCTGCTTTATTGTCTAAGCAAACAACCTAATCCTGTGTTTTGGCTTCAGTAATGTGTGTCTTGGTTGTGCCAGGAGTGTTGCTCCTCCAGTAGTATAGTATTTGCTACATAGTGGGAATGTAGACACCTGCAGTGCTCACTGTCAAAACGTTTGGAAAATGTTACAAATGAAACTGGAAACGCTTTTATCCAGCATGATAGCAGAAAGTAATGAGATCATGAAGTGCTTTTAAAAATGAAAAAAATAGACATTTCAGTTATTTGAATAGTGAGAATAGAGGGAGGGCTGAGATAGGGTGAATGATCTATCTATGCAGCTGTACCACTGTCTGTCTGATACTGAGCCATATGCATTTAAAGCACAATGTAGAGCCTGTGTCCAAAAAGCATCCTATTTACTTTACACCGAGTGTACTAAACATTAGGAACACCTTCCTAATATTGAGTTACATCGCTTTTGCCCTCAGAACAGCCTCAATTTGTCAGGTTATGGTCTCTGCAAGGTGTCGACAGGGTTCCACAGGGATGCTGGCCCATGTTGACTCCAATGCTTCCCACATGTGGCTTGATGTCCTATGGGTGATTGTTGAAGGAATTGAATTCCTCTGTTTTAATTCCCAATTCAAATTAAACACTCTGTCAATTCATAAGAATTTGTAAGACCCTTATTTTATAGGAATGGACAGAGCCCGGTCTTAAAAGTTAAGTATCAGCCTTTAATCAAGAGAGTACTGCCACAATACAGGTTACCACAGGTTATAAACTGAAAATGACGTCCTTAGTTCCAGCCCCAATCTGTGCCATATCCGTTCCAGTACAAAGGCTGTCTCTCCAGCCTTCCCACATCCGCCTCCCTACCAATTGAATATAATTTATGACTCAAGGCCTTTTCGAGTAGATAAGCATTCAAATAGCAGTCTGAAGATTTGTACCAAGGAACAGACAGTCATTGTTCTAACTTTTGCCCACGTTCAGACACATTATTTTCAGTACTGGGATCAAGAAAGAAAATTCATACATATACAGTAACATGTACTATTCTGATTAGTACATATGCAGTAACATAATAGTATTCGGATTAGTCAGTCCTGATTGAAATGTATACATAATTAGTCATCATTGATAAAAATTCCCTTAACAGTGATGGACCATTGTTGATACACACCGGAACACTGTTGAAAAACCCAGCGGCGTTGCAGTTCTTGACACACTCAAACCAGTGCCACCTACTACCATAACCGATTCAAAGGCACTTAATTATGTTGTCTTGCCCATTGGCACATACACAAGCCATGTCTCAATAAGGCTTAAAAATCCTTATTTAACCTGTTTCTTCCCCTTCATCTACACTGGTCAAAGTAGATTTAACAGGTGACATCAATAAGGGATCATAGTTTTCACCTGGTCAGTCTATGTCATAGAAAGAGCAGGTGTTTTCTGTTTTGTACCATGCCCTGGTCAAAAGTAGTGTCCTACATAGGGAATAGGGTGCCATTTGGGATGACGACAGGGTTTGACTATCAGCTGCATCTAATCCTCTCACTGTGTTTATGATAGTGAGCCAGATGTCTGTGAAGTGCAGTCAGAGAGAGAGAGTGATCATCTGTAGTGCCTATGTGGTCTCTGGTGCTCTTTTAATGGCAGCGTCCACTGACCGAGATCAATGTCAACACGAACACCGTCTGCAAATACATGCACTTCTTTTTCTTTCTATTTTTCATTGCACCAAAGAACACAACTGATAGACAACAATACAGATAAAAACACATTTAAAACATCTGATAGACAACAATACAGATAAAAACACGTTTAAAACATCTGATAGACAACAATACAGATAAAAACACGTTTAAAACATCTGATAGACAACAATACAGATGAAAACACATTTAAAATATCTGATAGACAACAATACAGATAAAAACACGTTTAAAACATCTGATAGACAACAATACAGATAAAAACACGTTTAAAACATCTGATAGACAACAATACAGATTAAAAAACACATTTAAAATATCTGATAGACAACAATACAGATGAAAACACAACTAAAACATCTGAGACAACAATACAGATACAAACACATTTGAAACATCTAATAGACAACAATACAGATAAAAACACATTTAAAACATCTGATAGACAACAATACAGATAAAAACACGTTTAAAACATCTGATAGACAACAATACAGATAAACACATTTAAAACATCTAATAGACAACAATACAGATAAAAACACGTTTAAAACATCTGATAGACAACAATACAGGTAAAAACACATTTAAAACATCTAATAGACAACAATACAGATGAAAACACATTTAAAACATCTGATAGACAACAATACAGATGAAAACACATTTTAAACAACTGATAGACAACAATACAGGTAAAAACACATTTAAAACATCTGATAGACAACATTACAGATAAAAACACATTTAAGCATCTGAGACAACAATACAGATACAAACACATTTGAAACATCTAATAGACAACAATACAGATGAACACACATTTAAACATCTGATAGACAACAATACAGATACAAACACATTTAAAACATCTGATAGACAACAATACAGATACAAACACATTTAACACATCTGATAGACAACAATACAGATACAAACACATTTAAAACATCTGATAGACAACAATACAGATACAAACACATTTAAAACATCTGATAGACAACAATACAGATACAAACACATTTAACACATCTGATAGACAACAATACAGATACAAATACATTTAAACATTTGATAGACAACAATACAGATACAAACACATTTAAAACATCTGATAGACAACTGTAACGACGTTTGTCTGTTGTAAGAAGAGAGTCAGACCGAAATGCAGCGTGTAGGTTACTCATGACTTTTAATGAAAGTATCGTGGTACATGAAATAACTGAATAAACAAGGGCACTGCGTTCATCCACCTCTGGCCTGCTCGCCTCCCTACCACTGAGGAAGTACAGTTCCCGCTCAGCCCAGTCAAAACTGTTCGCTGCTCTGGCCCCCCAATGATGGAACAAACTCCCTCACGACGCCAGGACAGCGGAGTCAATCACCACCTTCCGGAGACACCTGAAACCCCACCTCTTTAAGGAATACCTAGGATAGGATAAGTAATCCTTCTCACCCCCCCCCCCTTTAAGATTTAGATGCACTATTGTAAAGTGACTGTTCCACTGGATGCCATAAGGTGAATGCACCAATTTGTAAGCCGCTCTGGATAAGAGCGTCTGCTAAATGACTTAAATGTAAATGTAAATGAATAAACGAAAACAACAAACGAAACGTGAAAACTAATACAGCCTATCTGGTGACTACTACACAGAGACAGGTACAAACACCCACAAATTACAACGCGATAGTCGGGCTGTCTAAATACGGTTCTCAATCAGAGACAACGACAAGCACCTGACTCTGATTGAGAATCGCCCCAGGCAGCCAAGCCTAACTAGACACACCCCTAATCAGCCGCAATCCCAAATAATACAAACCCCAATACGAATACAACATATAAACCCATGTCACACCCTGGCCTACCCAAACATATAACAAAAACACAAAATATAATGACCAAGGCGTGACAACAACAATACAGATAAAAACACATTTAAAACATCTGATAGACAACAATACAGATACAAACACATTTAAAATATCTGATAGACAACAATACAGATACAAACACATTTAAAATGTCTAATAGACAACAATACAGATACAAACACATTTAAAATGTCTAATAGACAACAATACAGATACAAACACATTTAAAATGTCTAATAGACAACAATACAGATAAAAACACATTTAAACAACTGTGTGCAGGTGTGGTCAGACGCCCAAGGGCTGACATGAAAACCACACCACCAAAATAATAGATACAACACATAAGTACCAAAATAATATATTCAACACATAAGTAAGAACATTTAAAAGGTTTATTAAAACAGATAACAAAACCTACTAATTATAAACGTATACATTATTTGATCAGTAATCACAAAAAAATAAAAATAATAATGTTTAATTGTGTGTGTGTGTGTGTGTGTGTGTGTGTGTGTGTGTGTGTGTGTGTGTGTGTGTGTGTGTGTGTGTGTGTGTGTGTGTGTGTGTGTGTGTGTGTGTGTGTGTGTGTGTGTGGTTTCCGTGTGTGTGGTTTCTGTGTCTGTGTGTTTGTGTATGGTTTCTGTGCTTGTGTTCGTTTAATCCAACTAACTTGTAGCTCTCTGGTGTCTGGTCTCTGACTGATTGAGTTCCGTTGTCTAATCAATCAATCAGTCATACAACAAGACATGTCCTCACTTCTCTGACTGCGTGTTGTTGTTGTTAATGAAGATGTTCTATCTATCCTGTTCAATAAACTACAAATATAGTAGAGGAATGGGACTGATATTGATCATGTTGTTGTCTCTCTTCCTCCCCAGTGTTCTGAGCAATGAGTACGGTCCAGAGTGCTACGAGCTGCACGTCTCAGTGAAGGACTACTGCTTCGCCAGAGAGGACCGTATCATCGGCATGGCGGTGCTCCAGCTCAGAGACCTGGCCGACCAGGGGAGCTGCTGTGCATGCTACCCCCTGGTGAAGAGCATCTCCATGGACGACACCGGACTCACCATCATGAGGATACTCTCTCAAAGGACCAACGACGAAGTGGCCAAAGAGTTTTGTCGTCTGAAAACCGACATACGCTCTTCAGAGGAGGTGGCCTCCTAGTATGGAGATGTCAGGGAGGAAGGGATGGAATGAATGGATGACTGCATGGAAGGGAAGAGAGGAGGTGGCCTCCTAGTATGGAGATGTGAGGGAGGAAGGGATGGAATGAATGGATGACTGCATGGAAGGGAAGAGAGGAGGTGGCCTCCTAGTATGGAGATGTGAGGGAGGAAGGGGTGGAATGAATGGATGACTGCATGGAAGGGAAGAGAGGAGGTGGCCTCCTAGTATGGAGATGTGAGGGAGGAAGGGATGGAATGAATGGATGACTGCATGGAAGGGAAGAGAGGAGGGGAAGAGTGGGAGGGAGGAAGGGATGGAATGAATGGATGACTGCATGGAAGGGAAGAGAGGAGAGGAAGAGTGGGAGGGAGGCACGGGGAAGGAAGGGATGGAATGAATGGATGACTGCATGGAAGGGAAGAGAGGAGAGGAAGAGTGGGAGGGAGGCACGGGGAAGGAAGGGATGGAATGAATGGATGACTGCATGGAAGGGAAGAGAGGAGGGGAAGAGTGGGAGGGAGGCACGGGGAAGGAAGGAAGGAAGACAGTTGAGGAGTTGTGTTGTCTGTTTTTGTGCATGTGCGTAAAACATCTGTTGGAATGTTCATTTTAAACTACAGTATGTACCAGTGTTTACTTACCGTATGCTCAATATTAAGTACTATATTCTACAAGTTATGTTAACGAGACATGAAATACCTTTTTGTAAAACATTTAGATTTGTTCCAATAAAGTGCCAAACAAGAGGAAAAATAGTACAACAACAAAACAAACAACAAAAGATAATAGTGATGAATTATGGTGATACTTAATGTTTGATGAAAAATTTGCTTGATTATTTGGTTCAGTGTAAAATCATCCTCTCAAAAAAACGGTGGCATTTTAATCGTTAAAAATCGTTCATTTGCACCCTCGTTTTGTTACTCGTCCCCTCACACAGCACTTGTTGTGCATGTCCCGTTTACAACCATGTCTCTTCCACCATCTCACAGTGACCACAGGGTCGGGGTCCATGTACCCTGGCCCTAAAAACTCTTTGTATTTAAGCCGAAACCTGAAAAGAGACCATTTTTTTAACGGCGATGACTGCTATGTAAACCTTCATAGGTGTTTGTAATTTTATAACCATGACAACAACGAAAAGCCTCCAGTGCTGTCAGTCTACACAGAAAGGGTGGATCCTAGTTTCTCTTTTTCTTTTTGCCTGTAATCTCTCCGTTCGGCCATCGGCTTCCAGCCTTTCTGTACGACCACTGTGAACACGAGCTTTGGAAGGCAAGCCTAGATAACATTGCTGACGGTTTGATATTGTTGTTTCATATTTATTAAAATAACTTTGTTCCTGAGAAACTGCCAAAGTTATATAAAAATGTTTGTACAAAAGCTATCCATTACATGTATGAAAAATATATATGTACATGTGAACTATTTACTTTTACAATGCTAAACATCTGATTGTTGATGGGCGGTTCTAGAACTATTTTTTTGAGTTTGTGTGAAGCTTTGAGAGTCACAAAATGTTACTTTACACCTGAGTTGAATTCAGCTTCTGCCATTTGGTTTATTTTTCTTCATAAAGGAAAGAGTCTAACATTGAGTAAATATGCAACATTCCTATGTATTGCACTGATGGCCAATTGTATGTCATGTAAATATATTTAGTGCGAAATTGTACAAAACAACCGTCTCCTTTATTTCCAACACATTGTTCAAAGTGTTTTTTTGTTGTTGTTTAGTGATCTGATACATTCATTCAGTGATATCCTATATGCTGTAGCCTCTATATACAGTATCTATTGCCAGTAGAAATTTCCCGTCTCAAATGGAATGACAGAGTAATGTACCGTATGCCCCCACAGAGATCCTATAAATCACTAGAGTTCAACTTCATTCTATTGTATGAACCTTCCCACATAAAGATGCAATCTGTAACTTCATTGTCCCCTGTGGCCCTGGGCTCAAATGAAACCCACCCAGTAATCAACTCTAACCTTTCCTACCACTCTCCTGGGGGTCCACCAGACAGTGCTCATTTTCGCGCTAGCCCTGACGTTCCAAGGCTGAGAATACTTTAACACTAATCAGTAGAGGACATTTTCAATGCCCCTTTTGAAGCTCAGAGTCAGAATGAAATTACTCACAGGTCCTGTTCAGGCTGGGTGTGTCAAAAAAAGGTAGTCATTTAATTGGTTCTACCCAGCGGATCAAGGTGCGTTTATGGGCCCTGGTCAAAAGTTGTGCACTATATTGTAAATATGGTGCCATAGAGAACACCCACCATGGGCTATCCTTCTGCATGGGCTATCCTTCTGCATGGGCTATCCTTCTGCATGGGCTATCCTTCTGCATGGGCTATCATTCTGCATGGGCTATCCTTCTGCATGGGCTATCCTTCTGCATGGGCTATCCTTCTGCATGGGCTATCCTTCTGCATGGGCTATCCTTCTGTATGGGCTATCATTCTGCATGGGCTATCCTTCTGCATGGGCTATCATTCTGCATGGGCTATCCTTCTGCATGGGCTATCATTCTGCATGGGCTATCCTTCTGCATGGGCTATCCTTCTGCATGGGCTATCTTTCTGCATGGGCTATCCTTCTGCATGGGCTATCTTTCTGCATGGGCTATCCTTCTGCATGGGCTATCCTTCTGCATGGGCTATCATTCTGCATGGGCTATCCTTCTGCATGGGCTATCATTCTGCATGGGCTATCCTTCTGCATGGGCTATCCTTCTGCATGGGCTATCCTTCTGTGTAGTCCAGAGGCAGCTAGCTAGCTAATCTTAGCTGTTTGCTCATTCTCCAGAACAATCGTGTTATTGTGGGCAGCTGAAAGGCTTCAATAGACAGACCAGTCTTTAATTAGTCTATACAAAGGGCATTTCAGGAATTTGGAACTGTAAGGTTCTATCTGCAAAAATATGATTCTGAGATAACTGGCTTTGAAGTTTCAAACCCTCATTGGTTTGAATGGTGTCAGACATATCTACATTGTATTATTTTGAACTTAACTACATTAATTTGGGTAATTTGATACTACTATATAAGTAGGGAACATTGAACAGAACAACGCTATGTCAATAACTACAATTAGTCAAAAGTGTCAGATAGACCCTTATAACCTCAAGGTCTCAATTTATCAATGTCATCTTATTGTCTACATCCCAAACAGCACCCTATAGAACCCTATAGGGAATAGGGTGTCGTTTGGGATGCATCCTTGTTTTTGTTTTACAGTGAAGGGGGCCTGGCTGGCTGCTGGGAGGAGAGCTATTTATAATTCTGATGTTGGATCCATGGTGTCATCAGAGATCAATTCATTCATATCTCTCTCTCTCTCTCTCTCTCTCTCTCTCTCTCTCTCTCTCTCTCTCTCTCTCTCTCTCTCTCTCTCTCAGCACACAATCTGGGATGTCTGAGCTAGTCTCATAGAGGCTCAGCCTGAAGCATTTGAAGCTAGCTAATGCTTCCTGTTGGGCAAAGTGTGTCTCAAATTGCACCCTATTCCCTACATAGTGCCATGAGCCCTGGTCAAAGTAGTGCACTAAATCGGGAATAGTGTGCCATTTGGGACACAACCCTAGTCTCCATCGGCGCAGACGCACGTCACAAACAGTATGGGTGCCTTTTGTAGATATTCTCACCCCAACGGTGTAACTCTGTAATGTAGAATAATGTCAACAGAAACAGACAGAAGAGGAATGTTAACCCTATCAGTCCCAAAACACCAGCAAATATCTTTCATTTATCTGCATGTCGAGCCCTTATATTTAGCCTCACAATAAAGTGTTTTAACGTTTTCTTTTCAGGACAACCAGGGCTACAAACGTACAACACAAAACAATTTGACAATAACAGTTGCATTCATGAGTTTTTTGACATTTAAAAAAGGTCATCCACTGCAGAAAACAGATAAAAATGTATTTATATGAATGCTGTACTGTAAGTACAAAACTGATTTGCTCAGTGGGAAATGAATATCCAACTAGTCAGTGACAACTGTGTGGAGTTTGTGACAGCAACTATGTGAGCTTATTAAAGTGTTATAATCAAATCAAATCAGATTGTATTAGTTACATGCGCCGAATACAACAGTGAAATGCTTACTTACGAGCCCCTAACCAACAATGCAGTTTCAAAAAATACAGATAAGAATAAGAGATAAATGTAACAAGTAATTAAAGAGCAGCAGTGAAATAACAATAGCGAGACCATATACAGGGGGTACCGATACAGAGTCAATGTGCGGGGGGCACCGCTTATTTGAGGTAGTATGTACCTGTAGGTAGAGTTATTAAAGTGACTATGCAGCAGTGGTGTAAAGGGGGGTGGGAGGACAATGCAAATAGTCTGGGCAGCCATTTGACTGGATGTTCAGGAGTCTTATGGCTTGGGGGTAGAAGCTGTTAAGAAGCCTCATGGACCTAGACTTGGTGCTCCGGTAACGCTTGCTGTGCGGTAGCAGGGTGGCTGGGGTCTTTGACAATTTTTAGGGCCTTCCTCTGACACCGCCTGGTATAGGGGTCCTGGATGGCAGGAAGCTTGGGCCCAGTGATATCCTGGGCCGTTTGCACTACCCTCTGTAGTGCAGAGAGGCCGAGCAGGCAGTGATGCAACCAGTCAGATGCTCTTGATGGTGCAGCTGTAGAACCTTCGGTGGGATTCGTGACAGTAATATAATTGATGGTGTAACAGTGTAGTGTCTTGATGGTGAAGGTGGTAGTATAATTGATGGTGTAACTGTGTAGTGTCTTGATGGTGAAGGTGGTAGTATAATTGATGGTGTAACAGTGTAGTGTCTTGATGGTGAAGGTGGTAGTATAACTGATGGTGTAACAGTGTAGTGTCTTGATGGTGGAGGTGGTAGTACAATTAATGGTGTAACAGTGTAGTGTCTTGATGGTGGAGGTGGTAGTATAATTAATGGTGTAACAGTGTAGTGTCTTGATGGTGAAGGTGGTAGTATAATTGATGGTGTAACAGTGTAGTGTCCTGATGGTGAAGGTGGTAGTATAATTAATGGTGTAACAGTGTAGTGTCTTGATGGTGAAGGTGGTAGTATAATTAATGGTGTAACAGTGTAGTGTCTTGATGGTGAAGGTGGTAGTATAATTGATGGTGTAACAGTGTAGTGTCCTGATGGTGAAGGTGGTAGTATAATTGATGGTGTAACAGTGTAGTGTCCTGATGGTGAAGGTGGTAGTATAATTGATGGTGTAACAGTGTAGTGTCTTGATGGTGAAGGTGGTAGTATAATTTATGGGGTGATGTAGTGTGAATATAGAGTATATTATATTATTTATTCATGCTCTTACTGCAGGTGCTCATAAAAATAATGTTTTAGAGGTTAAACCAAGGACGTGTCTGATATTCATTTTATCCTCTACTATCACATTGAAATAACAGCACTCTCTGGTTTGCATTCCAACTGTCACTGTATTCCCTATAGGGCTCGGTCAAAAGAAGAGCACTATATATGGAAGTGTGTCATATGGGATGCAACCTCCGTCTCCTCTATGACTGGAATTGATTAGCAAAAATCGAATGAAAACAACCATTGACACGTTAGCTACCTCTCGACCATCCAGTATTACTAAAATATGGTTTAGAATCTATTGATGAGATTTAGTTGATCTATTCAATGATTCTCAAACTCCAGATATCAAATTCGACCTTATTCCCCATACGTACATATAAAGTTGCCACATAGTATCATTTGAGATACAGTCTCTGTATGAGTCCCAGATGGCACCCTCTTCTTTATACACTACAGTAAGTGTACAAAACATTAGTATCCTCTGCTCTTTCCATGACAGACTGATCAGGTGAAAGCTATGATCCCTTATTGATGTCACTTGTTAAATCCACTTCAATCAGTGTAGATGAAGGGGAAGAGACAGGTTAAATACATGGGTTGTGTGTGTGGCATTCACAGGGTTAATGGGCGAGACAAAAGACGTAAGTGCCTTAGAACGGCTTAATGTAGTAGGGTGCCGGACGCACCAGTTTGTGTCAAGAACTGTAACGCTGATGGGTTTTTCATGCTTGAAAATGTATCAGGATGTATCACTAACCACTTTAAACAATGCTACCTTATATAATGTTACTTACCCTACATTATTCATCTCATATGCATACGTATATACTGTACTCTACATCATCGACTGCATCCTTATGTAATACATGTATCACTAGCCACTTTAACTATGCCACTTTGTTTACTTTGTCTACATACTCATCTCATATGTATATACTGTACTCGATACCATCTACTGTATGCTGCTCTGTACCATCACTCATTCATATATCCTTATGTACATGTTCCTCATCCCCTTACACTGTGTATAAGACAGTAGTTTTGGTATTGTTAGTTAGATT
The DNA here is from genome assembly GCF_021184085.1 of Oncorhynchus gorbuscha. Classification (NCBI taxonomy): domain Eukaryota; kingdom Metazoa; phylum Chordata; class Actinopteri; order Salmoniformes; family Salmonidae; genus Oncorhynchus; species Oncorhynchus gorbuscha. Next base: position 12,028,183 of record NC_060177.1, on the reverse strand, counting down.
ACTTGTTGGTTATCACTGCATTGTCGGAACTAGAAGCACAAGCATTTCACTACACTCGCATTAACATCTGCTAACCATGTGTATGTGACAAATACAATTTGATTTGATTTGATTTGATGGTCCACCACCCAAAGGACATCTAGCCAACATGACACAACTGTGGGAAGCATTGGAGTCAACATGGGCCAGCACCCATGTGGAACACTTTCAACACCTTGTAGAGTCCATGTCCAATGAACTGAGGCTGGTCTGAGGGCAAAAGGTGGTTCAACTCAATATTAGGATGGTGTTCCTACTGTTTGGCATACTCGGTGTGTAGTGCCCTACTTTTGACCAGAGTAGTGTACTGTAAAGGGAATAGGGTGTAATTTGAGATGCAATCTTAGTCAATATGGGTTTGACTGCATGCAGCCCTCAAACAGAATCCAAGGAGTGTTGCCATGGAAACCGAGTTCCGAGCACCGCACCACCGGGAGATTATACGCCTTGCAGATTCTTAAGGGAGCATCCTCATTATATGCATTAAATATATACAGTATGCTTCACAGGAGGCTGGTGAGGGGAGGACAATTCATAATGACTGTAATGGTGTGAATGGATTGATATCAAACGATGTGTTTGATATCACCAGCCACCTGTGGTATGCATTCTATATAATTACATATCCAGATACAGTAAGTATGACTATTAAACCTTCATCAGTATTTATAACATTAGTCATTTAGTTCTAATAGATCGATATCCGTAGTCAGGGAAAGCCGGGGGCTAGAAAATCAACCTGGCGTTTCTAACACCGGCCCATTATTGTCCTTGAGGTCGTCAATATTAGCCACATAAATTATCATTCTGCACAGAAACCCTCCCCTCTGTTCTTCTCCAATGGGTTTTGAGAAGGAGGTGAGGAGAGAGGTGAGAGGACATGAGGAGTATGCTATTGAGATTCTCCCAAGGAGAGAGAGGAAGGGGAGGAGGAGAGGATGGGTGTAAATAATATATATGACTACATAAAATCATTCAGAGGCATGCACACACACACATTACTGTGCGAATGTCCTATAGCTGGTGTCTACACATGGTAGAGCTATAATGAGCATGACATTCAGTTTTTCCTCTGTCTTTTAAAATCATACTTTTGCAAATGTATTAATCAGCTTTTTATGAATCATGGTGTCCAACCCAAATGGTACCCTATTCCCTATATAGTGCAGTACTTTTGACCTTTGGGCCTTTGTCAAAAGTAGTGCACTAAATAGGGAATAATGTGTTCCATTTGGGACTTTGCACTGCAGAGTTTCACTAATTAACATGTTAACAAGGATCTGACTGCACGACATAACCTCTGACCCTGCTAAGACTGGAGAGGACTAACCTGACTCATCAGTAGCAATTATAAGATGCAAAAAACTCACTAACCTTCACTTTGTGAACCCCTCCATTACCATAATGACATCATAGCTACAGTGGCGTGATGCCTGGGATGCTCCGGATGCTTCTCATTTACATGGGCCCCAAATGGCACCCTATTCAAAACATATTTCACTACTTTTGACAGGATCCAATTGGAGCCCAGACATATTGTTTATTACAGTAAAAAGTTTACACAACTCACACCTTCTCACAGGACCCTTCCTAGTGGGCCAAAACTGGTAGCAATGATGGCGTTATAATGTACTTTATAACATTATGATCAGGTTGTATACTGGTTGCATAAGGACATTATGTATATTTAGTTGTTGGGGGTTCTACTAAGCTACAGTGAGGGAAACAAGTATTTGATCCCCTGCTGATTTTGTACATTTGCCCACTGACAAAGAAATGATCAGTCTATAATTTGAATGGTAGGTTTATTTCAACAGTGAGAGACAGAATAACAACAACAAAATCCATAAAAACGCAGTTCAAAAATGTTCTAAATTGATTTGCATTTTAATGAGGGAAATAATTTGACCCGCTCACAATCAGAAGGATTTCTGGCTCCCAGTCTTTTATACAAGTAACGAGCTCAGATTAGGAGCACACTCTTAAAGGGAGTACTCCTAATCTCAGTTTGTTACCTGTATAAAAGACACCTGTCCACAGAAGCAATCAATCAGATTCCAAACTCTCCACCATGGCCAAGACCAAAGAGCTCTCCAAGGATGTCAGGGACAAGACTGTAGACCTACACAAGGCTGGAATGTGCTACAAAACCATCGCCAAGCACTTTGGTGAGAAGGTGACAACAGTTGGTGTGTGATTTTTTTTGCAAATGGAAGAAACACAAAAGAACAATCTCCCTCGGCCTGGGGCTCCATGCAAGATCTCACCTCGTGGACTTGCAATGATCATGAGAATGGTGAGGAATCAGCCCAGAACTACACGGGGGGATCTTGTCAATGATCTCAAGGCAGCTGGAACCATAGTCAACAAGAAAACAATTGATAACACATTACGCCGTGAAGGACTGAAATCCCGCAGCGCCCGCAAGGCCCTGCTCAAGAAAGAACATATACATGCCCGTCTGAAGTTTGCCAATGAACATCTGAATGATTCAGAGGACAACTGGGTGAAAGTGTTGTGGTCAGATGAGACCAAAATGGAGCTCTTTGTCATCAACTCAACACACCGTGTTTGGAGGTGGAGGAATGCTGCCTATGACCCCAAGACACCATCCCCACCGTCAAACATGGAAGTGGAAACATTATGCTTTGGGGGTGTTTTTCTGCTAAGGGGACAGGACAACTTCACCGCATCAAATGTACGATGGACAGGGCCATGTACCGTCAAATCTTGGGTGAGAACCTCCTTCCCTCAGCCAGGGCATTGAAAATGGGTCGTGGATGGGTATTCCAGCATGACAATGACCCAAAAACACACGGCCAAAGCAACAAAGGAGTGGCTCAAGAAGAAGCACATTAAGTTCCTGGAGTGGCCTTGCCAGTCTCCAGACCTTAATCTCATAGAAAATCTGTGGAGGGAGCTGAAGGTTCGAACAGTTAAATGTCAGCCTCGAAACCTTAATGACTTGGAGAAGATCTGCAAAGAGGAGTGGGACACCTCCTGAGATGTGTGAAAACCTGGTGGCCAACTACAAGAAACATCTGACCTCTGTGATTGCCAACAAGGGTTTTGCCACTAAGTATTAAGTCATGTTTTGCAGAGGGGTCAAATACTTATTTCCCTCATTAAAATGCAAATCAATTTATAACATTTTTGAACTGCGTTTTTCTGGATTTTGTTGTTGTTATTCTGTCTCTCACTGTTGAAATAAACCTACCATTCAAATTATAGACTGATCATTTCTTTGTCAGTGGTCAAACGTACAAAATCAGCAGGGGATCAAATACTTGTTTCCCTCACTGTATATGGAATTGTTTTAAAGTCATACCAAGGATCATTTTGCTATTTGATTTAGAATTTTAAAACCCCTTGAAGTAAAAAATATATATACAGTACCATTCAAAGGTTTGAGGTCACTTAGAAATTTCCTTATTTTTTAAAGAAAAACACCTTTTTTGTCCATTAAAATAACATAAAATTGAACAGAAATACAGTGTAGACATTGTTAATGTTGTAAATTACTATTGTAGCTGGAAACTTTTTACGGAATATCTACGTAGGCATACAGAGGCCCATTATCAGCAACCATCACTCCTGTGTTCCAATGGCACGTTGTGTTAGCTAATCAAAGTTTATCATTTTTAAAGGCTAATTGATCATTATAAAACCCTTTTGCAATTATGTTAGCACATGTGAAAACTGTTGTGCTCATTAAAGAAGCAATAAAACTGGCCTTCTTAAGATTAGTTGAGTATCTGGAGCATCAGCATTTGTGGGTTGTAAAGAGGTGACTCCAGGATGCTGTTCCTCTATCCACTGTCTGTGTTCTTTTGACCAGCTGAATCTTTTATTTTTATTGACCAAACTGATATATGGCTTTTTCTTTGCAACTCTGCCTAGAAGGCTAGCATCCCGGAGTCGCCTCTTCACTGTCTGTTGACGTTGAGACTGGTGTTTTGCAGATACTATTTAATGAAGCTGCCAGTTGAGGACTTGTGAGGAGTCTGCTTCTCAAACTAGACACTCTAATGTACTTGTCCTCTTGCTCAGTTGTGCACCGGGGCCTCCCACTCCTCTTTCTATTCTGGTTAGGGCCAGTTTGCGCTGTTCTGTGAAGGGAGTAGTACACAGCATTGTACAAGATGTTCAGTTTCTTGGCAATGTCTCTCATGGAATAGCCTTTATTTCTCTGAACAAGAATAAACTGACAAGTTTCAGAAGAAAGTTCTTTGTTTCTCGCCATTTTGAGCCTGTAATTGAACTCACAAATGCTGATGCTCCAGATACTCAACTAGTCTAAAGAAGGACAGTTTTATTGCTTTTTAATCAGAAAAACAGTTTACAGCTACAATAGTAATTTACAACATTAACAATGTCTACACTGTCTTTCTAATCAATTTGATGTTATTTTAATGGACAAGGAATGTGATTTTCTTTAAAAAACAAGGGCATTTCTAAGTGACCCCAAATTTTTGAACGGTAGTATATATTAAACAATTATTTGATTAAGGAATCTATTTACCCTTACAGCTATTAGCCCACACAAAAGCATTGAGTAACAGATTCACTACATGGAAAAACACATAGTCCCCCCAAAAAAATCTAAAGGACGTTTGTTCTGAAGTGTCTGTCCTATTTCTGAGAGATATAAGAAAGATCAGGAAACATTTGTTATTTTTTAACATGTATTTAAGCCCCTATTTTTGGTACTTAACAGTCTCCATATAATTCCATACAGTTTTTCAACTGGTACCGGGGGACCTTCAGACAAGTCTTGTGAGGCCTGTGCTCGTCCCAGAGCAAAACAACCCACATCCGTGAGAGTCTCATACAAGTCTCATACTAGTTTGTTGGCCGTTCGGACGATACAGAACATTTTGTGAGAAGACCGATTTTCGGGATGTCTCATGATCTGACAAACATCACTCTAGCTCTGTCACCTTTCACCGCAGATGCTGAAGTGCAAACCAGATATCTATAGTTTAAACTGATAGATTTGTATGTGGATTTTTGTATTATACTAATAAGATGTCTGCCGGGGTCATGGACATCGGCTATAGGGGGTTAATGTCTGTACAATGTGTTGAAATGTTGAGGTACAGTTAGATATACTGGCAAAGGGCATCAATTATCAGAAATTAATGTGTATGAATACCTCACACACTGTCACACACACACAAGCCCAGAGATGCTAAACATGTTTATGTTAATAATTAACGGTCATTACCGTGAGACCAGCAGTCATTTACATGACAATTACGTTGACTGCCACAGCCCTACACACACACACACACACACACACACACACACACACACACACACACGCACACACGCACACACACGTTCTCTCTCTCTCTCTCTCTCTCTCTCTCTCTCTCTCTCTCTCTCTCTCTCTCTCTCACACACACACACACACACACACATTCTCTCTTTCACACACACACACACACACACACACACACACACACACACACACACACACACACACACACACACACACACACACACACACACACACACACACACACACACACACACACACACACACACACACACACACACACACACACAAATAAACACCCACAGATAGGCAGACAGACAGTAGATTTACAGCTGCCACTTTACTTGTAGATAAATCACGTAAAGTGCCTGGAGGAATGTTCCGGGGGCAAATGACTGAGCAGAGGACAGGAGACATTATCATCAAGATGAGAATCAACAAGGAGAATATGAATCACAGCAGTCCTTATGCTAGAGAGAGAGAGAGAGAGAGAGAGAGAGAGAGAGAGAGAGAGAGAGAGAGAGAGAGAGAGAGAGAGAGAGAGAGAGAGAGAGAGAGAGAGAGAGAGAGAGAGAGATGAGGAGAGAGTGAGAGAGAGGGAGAGAGAGAGACAGAGAGATTGAAGGAGGAGGGAGAATGAGGGGAGAGAGAGAGAGAGCAAGAAAGAGAGAGAGATCGGGGGAGGAGGGGGGCACACACAATCTGTAGGACACACACACAATGTACACTCACTCATGCAAGTACACACACACACAGATGATGCATATGCATGCATGCACACACAATAAACCCCATAGCTTTAGAGTCAAGAGGCCTGGACCCCACGCCTTTAGCATCCTGAGGCATTCTTTCTTCAACCCAGCTGAAGCATTCTCTCTTCAACTCAGCTGAGGCATTCTACCTTCAACCCAGCTGAAGCATTCTCTCTTCAACCCAGCTGAGGCATTCTCTCTTCAACTCAGCTGAAGCATTCTCTCTTCAACCCAGCTGAGGCATTCTCTCTTCAACCCAGCTGAGGAATTCTCTCTTCAACCCAGCTGAGGCATTCTCTCTTCAACCCAGCTGAGGCATTCTCTCTTCAACACAGTGTTATAATTACATCATGATTACAAGAGGGTTTACAAGGTGAAGGTTGGTGAGTTTCTGCCACTGATGAGTCAAGTTAGCCCTCTTCTCGACTTCCCCTCTAGTCTCCACTCTTCTCCATCCATTCCTCCCCTCCTCTCATCCATTCATCTCCTCTCCTCCTCTCCTCCATCTTTCATCTCCCTTCTCCTCTCCTCTCCACAGCCTCTCCTTCCCCCTGTAATAATTACTGTTCCTCAAGACCATCTGCAAGGGAAGAAAGGCTACTCTCTACCACAGATAGTGTGTGTGTGGGTGTGTTCCTGCCTCTGTAATTACAGTAAGCTGAGTCTCAGTGGGCAGGGAAACCTGCTACCTCCATTAAACACAGCCACTATCCTGTTCCACTGCTTCACTCGGGGTAGAGGTCTGTGTGTGTGTGTGTGTGTGTGTGTGTGTGTGTGTGTGTGTGTGTGTGTGTGTGTGTGTGTGTGTGTGTGTGTGTGTGTGTGTGTGTGTGTGTGTGTGTGTGTGTGTGTGTGTGTGTGTGTGTGTGTGTGTGTGTGTGTGTGTGTGTGTGTGTGTGTGTGGACCCAATAACAGTGTTTTCTAGCTCTGTCTATGATAGATGAGATGTTGGGAGTGAACTATAGCTCTGTGTAACGAACCATTGTGTTGCCTTGGGATACAAAAATCACTGTTACTACTTCCAATGGTTGACAGTTTCATAAGAAACACACACACACACACACACACACACACACACACACACACAGTACAGCAACCAAACAAACACACATTTACACACACACACGATAGCAAATAAAACTTTCACACTGAAATAAGTGTCATTTATTTTCAGCTGTAAACTTCAGTTTGGGAATATTTCAGTAATGAAGTATTGGATTTAATTTATTACATTTTTCTAAATATGCATTTTTTCAAATCAATTCGATTAAGCACATCAAATTACTAACAAATTAAATTAAATTAAATTAAAATAAAGTAGCTGAGTGGGTGAATCCCAAATGGCACTCTATTCCCTACATAGTGCAATATACAGGGAAATAGTGTGATTTGGGACGTAACCACACAATGTGCTGACTATTTCAGGTATTTCAGGTATTTTAAGTATTTTAAGTATTTCAGGTATTTGAAGTATTTCAGGTGTTTTTAAGAGCTGGGTATACAGTATAAAGGACTACTACAGAAGGTATACAGAGTTTCTTCTCTATGATTACACCTTACAGCAGTAGCCTGATAAGCACTGTTCTAGGAGGAACACAAAACTCTGCATCAGCATTTTCTACTAGGGACTCGACTTACCTGCCAAATCCCCAGAGAATCTCCCAATGGGTTGACTCAAAACTTTTCTTTTCTCTCAGTCTGTGATCTGTAGCTGATGCATTGAGACTTATAATAGTTGTGCTCGAAGTCAGTTGTGTGAAAACACGACAGTTACAAAAGACATGTTGAACACACCAAGCATCAGCAGAGCCCTGCTCACTCCTTCTCAAATAGCACCCTATTCCCTATATACAGTAGTGTACTACTGTTGACCAGAGCTCTATGGTCCCTGGTCAAAAGTAGGCCACTATATAGGGAATAAGAGTACCATTTGGGATGCACATAGAAAGTGAAAAGGACTAAGCCAGCTAAGCCCAGCTCTCTCTCTTTCTTTCAGCTCTCTCTCACTTTCACTCTCTCTATCTCTGGAACGGCATATTTCCTCCTCTTCGTCTGAAGTGTGTAGCAGGGATTGGACCAAAACGCAGCGTGGTAAGTGTCCATATCGTTTATTATAAAACATAAACTGAACACTAAGAACTACAAAACACTAAATGTGAACATGAACGAAAACCAAACCGAAACAGTCCCGTGTGGTGACAAACACAGACACGGAAACAAACACCCACAAACCAAAAGTGAAACCCAGGCTACCTAAGTATGATTCTCAATCAGAGACAACTAACGACACCTGCCTCTGATTGAGAACCATACTAGGCCGAAACAGAAACCTAAACATAGAAACACAAAACATAGACTGCCCACCCCAACTCATGCCCTGACCATACTAAATAAAGACAAAACAAAGGAAAATAAAGGTCAGAACGTGACAATCTCACTCTAGTTCTCTCTCTACTCTCTATCTCTCTCTTTATTTCTGTCTCTCTCACTTTCACTCTCTCTACTCTCAATCTCTCTCTACTCTATCTCTCTCTTTATTTCTGTCTCTCTCACTTTCACTCTCTCTACTCTCTATCTCTCTCTTTATTTCTGTCTCTCTCACTTTCACTCTCTCTACTCAATTCAATTCAATGGGCTTTATTGGCATGGGAAACATGTGTTAACATTGCCAAAGCAAGGGAGGTAGATAATATACAAAAGTGAAATAAACAATAAAAATTGACTGTAAACATTACACATACAGAAGTATAAAAAAATAAAGACATCACAAATGTCATATTATGTATATATACAGTGTTGTAACAATGTACAAATGGTTAAAGTACACAAGGGAAAACAAATATGCATAGATATGGGTTGTATTTACAATGGTGTTTGTTCTTCACTGGTTGCCCTTTTCTTGTGGCAACAGGTCACAAATCTTGCTCCTGTGATGGCACACTGTGGAACTTCACCCAGTAGATATGGGGAGTTTATCAAAATTGTGTTGTTTTTTAAATTCTTTGTGGATCTGTGCAATCTGAGGGAAATATGTCTCTCTAATATGGTCATACATTGGGCAGGAGGTTAGGAAGTGCAGCTCAGTTTTCACCTCATTTTGTGGGGAGTGTGCAAATAGCCTGTCTTCTCTTGAGAGCCATGTCTGCCTATGGCAGCCTTTCTCAATAGCAAGGCTATGCTCACTGAGTCTGTACATAGTCAACGCTTTCCTTAAGTTTGGGTCAGTCACAGTGGTCAGGTATTCTGCCACTGTGTACTCTCTGTTTAGGGCCAAATAGCATTCAGTTTGCTCTGTTTTTTTGTTAATTATTTCCAATGTGTCAAGTAATTATCTTTTTGTTTTCTCATGATTTGCTTGGGTCTAATTGTGCTGCTGTCCTGGGATCCGTGGGGTGAACAGAGCCCCAGGACCAGCTTGCTTAGGGGACTCTTCTCCAGGTTCTCCTCTCTGTAGGTGATGACTTTGTTATGGAAGGTTTGGGAATCGCTTCCTTTTAGGTGATTGTAGAATTTAACGGCTCTTTTCTGGATTTTGATAATTAGTGTGTATCGGCCTAATTCTGCTCTGCATGCATTAATTGGTGTTCTACATTGTACACTGAGGATATTTTTGCAGAGTCTCAATTTGGTGTTTGTCCCATTTTGTGAAATCTTGGTTGGTGAGTGGACCCCAGACCTCACAACCATAAAGGGCAATGGGCTCTATGACTGATTCAAGTATTTTTAGCCAGATCCTAATTGGTATGTTGAATTTCATGTTCCTTTTGATGACATAGAATGCCCTTCTTGCCTTGTCTCTCAGATTGTTGACAGCTTTGTGGAAGTTACCTTTGGCGCTGATGTTTAGGCCAAGGTATGTATAGTTTTTTGTGTGCTCTATGGCAATGGTGTCTAGATGGAATTTGTATTTGTGGACCTATTTTGGAACCATTATTTTGTTCTTACTGAGATTTACTGTCAGGGCCCAAGTCTGGCAGAATCTGTTTGAATATCTAGGTGCTGCTGTAGGCCCTCCTTGGTTGGTGACAGATGCACCAGATCATCAGCAAACAGTAGACATTTGACTTCAGATTCTAGTAGGGTGAGTCCGGGTGCTGCAGACTTTTCTAGTGCCGCATTGATATATATGTTGAAGAGGGTGGGGCTTAAGCTGCATCCCTGTCTCACCCCACGGCCCTGTGGGAAGAAATGTGTGTGTTTTTTGCCTATTTTAACCGCACACTTGTTGTTTGTGTACATGGATTTTATAATGTCGTATGTTTTACCCCCAACACCACTTTCCATCAATTTGTATAGCAGACCCTCATGCCAAATTGAGTCGAAGGCTTTTTTGAAATCAACAAAGCATGAGAAGACTTTGCCTTTGTTTTGGTTTGTTTGGTTGTCAATTAGAGTGTGCAGGGTGAATACATGGTATGTTGTACGGTAATTTGGTAAAAAGCCAATTTGACATTTGCTCAGTAAATTGTTTTCATTGAGGAAATGTACGAGTCTGCTGTTAATGATAATGCAGAGGATTTTCCCAATGTTGTTGTTGACACATATCCCACGAGAGTTATTGGGGTCAAACTTGTCTCCACTTTTGTGGATTGGGGTGATCAGTCCTTGGTTACAAATATTGGGGAACTAAGAGCTAAGAATGATGTTGAAGAGTTTTAGTATAGCCAATTGGAATTTGTTGTCTGTATATTCGATCATTTCATTAAGGGTTTTTATTTTGTCCTGTAGCTCATTCAAGGTAATTGGAGAATCAAGTGGGTTCTCATAATCTTTAATAGTTGATTCTAAGATTTGTGTTTGATCATGTATATGTTTTTGCTCTTTATTCTTTGTTATAGAGCCAAACAGATTGGAGAAGTGGTTTACCCATACATCTCCATTTTGGATAGATAATTCTTTGTGTTGTTGTTTGTTTAGTCTTTTCCAATTTTCCCAGAAGTGGTTCGAGTCTATGGATTTTTCAATTACATTGAGCTGATTTCTGACGTGCTGTTCCTTCTTTTTCTATAGTGTATTTCTGTATTGTTTTAGTGATTCACCATAGTGAAGACGTAGACTCAGGTTTTCCTGGTCTCTATGTTTTTGGTTGGACAGGTTTCTCAATTTCTTTCTTAGATTTTTGCATTCTTCATCAAACCATTTGTCATTGTTGTTCATTTTCTTCGATTTTCTATTAGAGATTTTTTTTATTTGATAGGGAAGCTGAGAGGTCAAATATACTGTTAAGATGTTCTACTGCAAAGTTTACACCTTCACTATTACAGTGGAACGTTTTACCCAGGAAATTGTCTAAAGGGGATTGAATTTGTTGTTGCCTAATTGTTTTTTGGTAGATTTCCAAACTGCATTCCTTCCATCTATAGCATTTCTTAATGTTACTCAGTTCCTTTGGCTTTGATGCCTCATCGTTGGAGTATTGCTCTGTTCAAGTAGACTGTGAATTTGCTGTGGTCTGATAGGGGTGTCAGTGGGCTGACTGTGAACGCTCTGAGAGACTCTGGGTTGAGGTCAGTGATAAAGTAGTCTACAGTACTACTGCCAAGATATGAGCTATAGGTGTACCTACCATAGGAGTCCCCTCGAAGCCTACCATTGACTATGTACACACCCAACGTGCGACAGAGCCGCAGGAGTTGTGACCCGTTTTTGTTGGTTATGTTGTCATAGTTGTGCCTAGGGGGCATATGGGGGAGGGAATGATGTCACCTGCAGGCAGGTGTTTGTCCCCCTGTGTGCTGAGGGTGTCCAGTTCTTGTCCGGTTCTGGCATTTAGGTTGACACAGACCCTGGGCCTGGAAATGATTGATTACCCCCTCCAGGATGGAGAAGCTGTATTAATTATAGTATGGGGATTCTAGTGGGGGGGTTAAGGTAGCACACAGGAGGACATTTTTCTCTGTTAAGATCATTTCCTTTTCAATTTCTAGCCAAATGCAAAATGTTCCTGTTTTGATTAATTTAATGGAGTGAGTTAGGTTTGCTCTATAGCAAATTAGCATAGCCCCAGAGTCCTTTCACTGTTTCACACCTGGTAGTTTGGTGGATGGGACTACCAGCTCTCTGTAACCTGGAGGGCAACCAGTGGGTCCGTCTCTTCTATACCAGGTTTCTTGCAGGATGACAATGTCTGTATTACCGATTTCTTTGGTAAAGTCCGGGTTCCTGCTCTTTAGGCAAAAGACAGATGACCTCAAGCCTTGGATATTCCAGGATGATATAGTGAAGGCTTTGTGTTCCATAAAGTGTCCAATGTTGTTGGACGTGTGGGTTGGCTTTAGGCCAGTAAGTGTGAGCAGAGCCTGCTGAGCATCGGGTACATGCCATTGGCTTGGGCGAGTGTAAGAGTGGGGGTTGGGCCTGTTTGCCTCTCTCTTTCTATCTATCTGTCTCTCTCACTTTCACTCTCTCTACACTATCTCTCTCTGGCTCTCTCTCTCTCTGTCTCTCTCACTTTCACCCTCTACTCTTTATCTCTCTCTAACGCTCTCCCTTTATTTCTCTCTCTCTCTTTCTTTCTGTCTCTCTCTATCTCTCTTTTTCTTTCTGTCTCTCACTTTCACCCTCTACTCTTTATCTCGCTCTAACACTCTCTTTATTTCTGTCTCTCTCTCTTTCTTTCTGTCTCTCTCACTTTCACTCTCTATCTCTCTCTTGCTCTCTCTCTTTCTTTCTGTCTCTCTCACTTTCACTCTCTCTACTCGCTATCTCTCTATTTCTGTATCTCTCTCTCTCTCTTTCTTTCTGTCTCTCTCACTTTCACTCTTTCTACTCTGTATAGCTCTCTTGCTCTCTCTTTCTTTCTGTCTCTCTCACTTTCACTCTTTCTACTCTGTATCACTCTCTAGCTCTCTCTCTTTCTTTCTTTCTGTCTCTCTCACTTTCACTCTCTACTCGCTATCTCTCTCTATCTCTCTCTTTCTGCCTCTCTCACTTTCACTCTTTCTACTCTGTATCGCTCTCTAGCTCTCTCTCTTTCTTTCTGTCTCTCTCACTTTCACTCTTTCTACTCTGTATCGCTCTCTAGCTCTCTCTCTTTCTTTCTTTCTGTCTCTCTCACTTTCACTCTTTCTACTCTGTATCGCTCTCTAGCTTACATTACATTACATTACATTTAAGTCATTTAGCAGACGCTCTTATCCAGAGCGACTTACAAATTGGCTCTCTTTCTTTCTTTCTGCCTCTCTCACTTTCACTCTTTCTACTCTGTATCGCTCTCTAGCTCTCTCTCTTTCTTTCTCACTCTCACTTTCACTCTTTCTACTCTGTATCGCTCTCTTGCTCTCTCTCTTTCTTTCTGTCTCTCTCACTTTCACTCTCTCTACTCTCTCTCACTCTAACGCTCACTCTTTCTTTCTGTCTGTCTATCTTTCTGTCTCTCACTATCTCTCTCTTGCTCTCTCTTTCTTTCTGTCTCTCACTTTCAGGCTTTGTAGAAATAATGACACTCAAATTGAAAATCATTAAACAAAAATATAAGGATAATATGCTATGCAGTTGTCGGTTATTGTGGGTTAAAGTGGTATCTGATTGAAGCCCTAAAACAAGTGAGCTTGGTGTTATAACAGAGAGACAGGAAGCTACCTGAGACAGTATATAACTAAGGGAGGGAAGACTAGATACCTGAGACAGTATTTAACTAATGGAGGAGAGACTAGATACCTGACACAGACAGTATATAACTAAGAGAGGGGAGACTAGATACCTGAGACAGACAGTATATAACTAAGGGAGGGGAGACTAGATACCTGAGACAGACTGTATATAACTAAGGGAGGGAAGACTAGAAATCTGAGACGTTATATAACTAAGGGAGGGAAGACTAGATAGCTGAGACAGTATATGTCATGTTTTGTCATTGATTATCATGTCTTGTCTCTGTGCTTCCCTTCTATTTGTTTCCCTCTGCTGGTCTTATTAGGTTCTTTCCCTCTTTCTATCCCTCTCTCTCCCCCTCCCTCTCTCCCTCTCTCGCTCTCTCTCTCTATCGTTCCGTTCCTGCTCCCAGCTGTTCCTCATTCTCCTAACTACCTCATTTACTCTTTTCACACCTGTCCCCTATTTTGCCCTCTGATTAGAGTCCCTATTTCTCCCTCTGTTTTCCGCTTCTGTCCTTGTCGGATCCTTGTTTGATGTTCGCAGTTCTGTGTCCTTGTTCCGCGCTGTCGTGTTTTTACTTTCTTCAGATGCTGCGTGTGAGCAGGTGTCAATGTCAGCTACGGCCGGTGCCTTCCTGAAGCGACCTGCAGTCTGTGGTCGCGTCTCCAGTCGTTCCTCTCTACTGACGAGTGGATTTCAGTTTTCCTGTTTTTGCATTTACCTAGATAATATCCAGGATTATCGCTTTTGTTTAAAACTGGAATAAAGACTCTGTTTCCGTTAAGTCGCTTTTGGGTCCTCATTCACCTGCATAACAGAAGGATCCGACCAAGAATGGACCCAGCGACTACGGATTCTCGCAACACTGCCGTCGAGATCCAGGGAGCAATGCTCGGCAGACACGAGCAGGAATTGTCTGCTGCTCGTCATGCCGTTGAGACCCTGGCCGCTCAGGTTTCCGACCTCTCAGGACAGTTTCAGGGTCTTCGTCTCGTGCCACCAGCTACTTCCTGGTCTTCCGAGTCTCCGGAACCTAGGGTTAATAACCCACCATGTTACTCTGGGCAGCCCACTGAGTGCCGCTCCTTTCTCACCCAGTGTGATATTGTGTTCTCTCTCCAACCCAACACATACTCAAGAGAGAGAGCTCGGATCGCTTACGTCATATCACTCCTTACTGGTCGGGCTCGGGAGTGGGGCACAGCTATCTGGGAGGCAAGGGCTGAGTGTTCTAACGATTATCTGAACTTTAAAGAGGAGATGATACGGGTTTTTGATCGTTCAGTTTTTGGTAAGGAGGCTTCCAGGGCCCTGGCTTCCCTATGTCAAGGTGATCGATCCATAACGGATTACTCTATAGAGTTTCGCACTCTTGCTGCCTCCAGTGACTGGAACGAGCCGGCGTTGCTCGCTCGTTTTCTGGAGGGACTCCACGCTGAGGTTAAAGATGAGATTCTCTCCCGGGAGGTTCCTTCCAGCGTGGACTCTTTGATTGCACTCGCCATCCGCATAGAACGACGGGTAGATCTTCGTCACCGAGCTCGTGGAAGAGAGCTCGCGTTAACGGTGTTCCCCCTCTCCGCATCTCAACCATCTCCTCCCTCCGGCTCAGAGACTGAGCCCATGCAGCTGGGAGGTATTCGCATCTCGACTAAGGAGAGGGAACGGAGGATCACCAACCGCCTTTGCCTCTATTGCGGTTCTGCTGGACATTTTGTCATTTCATGTCCAGTAAAAGCCAGAGCTCATCAGTAAGCGGAGGGCTACTGGTGAGCGCTACTACTCAGGTCTCTCCATCAAGATCCTGTACTACCTTGTCGGTCCATCTACGCTGGACCGGTTCGGCTGCTTCCTGCAGTGCCTTGATAGACTCTGGGGCTGAGGGTTGTTTTATGGACGAAGCATGGGCTCGGAAACATGACATTCCTCTCAGACAGTTAGGGAAGCCCACGCCCATGTTCGCCTTAGATGGTAGTCTTCTCCCCAGTATCAGATGTGAGACACTACCTTTAACCCTCACAGTATCTGGTAACCACAGTGAGACCATTTCCTTTTTGATTTTTCGTTCACCTTTTACACCTGTTGTTTTGGGTCATCCCTGGCTAGTATGTCATAATCCTTCTATTAATTGGTCTAGTAATTCTATCCTATCCTGGAACGTTTCTTGTCATGTGAAGTGTTTACTGTCTGCTATCCCTCCTGTTTCTTCTGTCCCCTCTTCTCAGGAGGAACCTGGTGATTTGACAGGAGTGCCGGAGGAATATCATGATCTGCGCACGGTCTTCAGTCGGTCCTGAGCCAACTCCCTTCCTCCTCACCGGTCGTATGATTGTTGTATTGATCTCCTTCCGGGGACCACTCCCCCTCGGGGTAGACTATACTCTCTGTCGGCTCCCGAACGTAAGGCTCTCGAGGATTATCTGTCTGTTTCTCTCGACGCCGGTACCATGGTGCCTTCTTCCTCTCCCGCCGGAGCGGGGTTTTTTTTTGTTAAGAAGAAGGACGGTACTCTGCGCCCCTGCGTGGATTATCGAGGGCTGAATGACATAACGGTTAAGAATCGTATTCCGCTTCCCCTTATGTCGTCAGCCTTCGAGATTCTGCAGGGAGCCAGGTTCTTTACTAAGTTGGACCTTCGTAACGCTTACCATCTCGTGCGCATCAGAGAGGGGGACGAGTGGAAAACGGCGTTTAACACTCCGTTAGGGCATTTTGAATACCGGGTTCTGCCGTTCGGTCTCGCTAATGCTCCAGCTGTCTTTCAGGCATTAGTTAATGATGTACTGAGAGACATGCTGAACATCTTTGTTTTCGTTTACCTTGACGATATCCTGATTTTTTCTCCGTCACTCAAGATTCATGTTCAGCACGTTCGACGTGTACTCCAGCGCCTTTTAGAGAATTGTCTCTACGTGAAGGCTGAGAAGTGCGCCTTTCATGTCTCCTCTGTCACATTTCTCAGTTCTGTTATTTCCGCTGAAGGCATTCAGATGGATCCCGCTAAGGTCCAGGCTGTCAGCGATTGGCCCGTTCCTAAGTCACGTGTCGAGTTGCAGCGCTTTCTCGGTTTCGCTAATTTCTATCGGCGTTTCATTCGTAATTTCGGTCAAGTGGCTACCCCTCTCACAGCTCTTACTTCTGTCAAGACGTGCTTTAAGTGGTCCGGTTCCGCCCAGGGAGCTTTTGATCTCCTCAAGAAGCGTTTTACATCCGCTCCTATCCTTGTTACTCCTGACGTCACTAAACAATTCATTGTCGAGGTTGACGCTTCAGAGGTGGGCGTGGGAGCCATTCTGTCCCAGCGCTTCCATTCGGACGATAAGGTCCATCCTTGCGCTTATTTTTCTCATCGCCTGTCGCCATCGGAACGCAACTATGATGTGGGTAACCGCGAACTGCTCGCCATCCGCTTAGCCCTAGGCAAATGGCGACAGTGGTTTGAGGGGGCGACCGTCCCTTTTGTCGTTTGGACTGACCATAAGAACCTTGAGTACATCCGTTCTGCCAAACGACTCAATGCACGTCAAGCTCGTTGGGCGTTGTTTTTCGCTCGTTTCGAGTTCGTGATTTCTTATCGCCCGGGAAATAAGAACACCAAGCCTGATGCCTTATCCCGTCTCTTTAGTTCTTCTGTGGCTTCTACCGACCCCGAGGGGATTCTCCCTGAAGGGCGTGTTGTCGGGTTGACTGTCTGGGGAATTGAGAGACAGGTAAAGCAAGCACTCACTCACACTGCGTCGCCGCGCGCTTGTCCTAGTAACCTTCTTTTCGTTCCTGTCTCTACTAGTCTGGCTGTTCTTCAGTGGGCTCACTCTGCCAAGTTAGCTGGCCACCCCGGCGTTCGGGGTACGCTTGCTTCTATTCGCCAGCGGTTTTGGTGGCCTACTCAGGAGCGTGACACGCGCCGTTTCGTGGCTGCTTGTTCGGACTGCGCGCAGACTAAGTCAGGTAACTCTCCTCCTGCCGGTCGTCTCAGACTGCTTCCCATTCCTTCTCGACCATGGTCTCACATCGCCTTAGACTTTATTACCGGTCTGCCTTCGTCTGCAGGGAAGACTGTGATTCTTACGGTTGTCGATAGGTTCTCTAAGGCGGCACATTTCATTCCCCTCGCTAAGCTTCCTTCCGCTAAGGAGACGGCACAAATCATCATTGAGAATGTGTTCAGAATTCATGGCCTCCCGTTAGACGCCGTTTCAGACAGAGGCCCGCAATTCACGTCACAGTTTTGGAGGGAGTTCTGTCGTTTGATTGGTGCTTCCGTCAGTCTCTCTTCCGGTTTTCATCCCCAGTCTAACGGTCAAGCAGAAAGGGCCAATCAGACGATTGGTCGCATATTACGCAGCCTTTCTTTTCGTAACCCTGCGTCTTGGGCAGAATACGCTCACAACTCGCTTCCTTCGTCTGCTACCGGGCTATCTCCGTTTCAGAGTAGTCTTGGGTACCAGCCTCCTCTGTTCTCATCCCAGCTCGCCGAGTCCAGCGTTCCCTCCGCTCAGGCTTTTGTCCAACGTTGTGAGCGCACCTGGAGGAGGGTCAGGTCTGCACTTTGCCGTTACAGGGCGCAGACTGTGAGAGCCGCCAATAAACGTAGGATTAAGAGTCCTAGGTATTGTCGCGGTCAGAGAGTGTGGCTTTCCACTCGTAACCTTCCCCTTACGACAGCTTCTCGCAAGTTGACTCCGCGGTTCATTGGTCCGTTCCGTGTCTCTCAGGTCGTCAATTCTGTCGCTGTGCGACTGCTTCTTCCGCGACATCTTCGTCGCGTCCACCCTGTCTTCCATGTCTCCTGTGTCAAGCCCTTTCCTCGCACCCCCGTTCGTCTTCCCTCCCCCCCCGTCCTTGTCGAGGGCGCTCCTATTTACAAGGTACGGAAGATCATGGACATGCGTTCTCGGGGACGTGGTCACCAGTACTTAGTGGATTGGGAGGGTTACGGTCCTGAGGAGAGGAGTTGGGTTCCATCTCGGGACGTGCTGGACCGTTCGTTGATTGATGATTTCCTCCGTTGCCGCCAGGGTTTCTCCTCGAGTGCGCCAGGAGGCGCTCGGTGAGTGGGGGGTACTGTCATGTTTTGTCATTGATTATCATGTCTTGTCTCTGTGCTTCCCTTCTATTCGTTTCCCTCTGCTGGTCTTATTAGGTTCTTTCCCTCTTTCTATCCCTCTCTCTCTATCGTTCCGTTCCTGCTCCCAGCTGTTCCTCATTCTCCTAACTACCTCATTTACTCTTTTCACACCTGTCCCCTATTTTGCCCTCTGATTAGAGTCCCTATTGCTCCCTCTGTTTTCCGCTTCTGTCCTTGTCGGATCCTTGTTTGATGTTCGCGGTTCTGTGTCCTTGTTCCGCCCTGTCGTGTTTTTACCTTCTTCAGATGCTGCGTGTGAGCAGCTGTCAATGTCAGCTACGGCCGGTGCCTTCCTGAAGCGACCTGCAGTCTGTGGTCGCGTCTCCAGTCGTTCCTCTCTACTGACGAGTGGATTTCAGTTTTCCTGTTTTTGCATTTACCTAGATAACATCCAGGATTATCGCTTTTGTTTAAAACTGGAATAAAGACTCTGTTTCCGTTAAGTCGCTTTTGGGTCCTCATTCACCTGCATAACAGTATATAACTAAGGGAGGGAAGACTAGATACCTGAGACAGTATATAACTAAGGGAGGGAAGACTAGATACCTGAGACAGTATATAACTAAGGGAGGGAAGACTAGATACCTGAGACAGTATATAACTAAGGGAGGGAAGACTAGATATCTGAGACAGACAGTATATAACTAAGGGAGGGGAGACTAGATACCTGAGACAGACTGTATATAACTAAGGGAGGGAAGACTAGATAGCTGAGACAGTATATAACTAAGGGAGGGAAGACTAGATACCTGAGACAGTATATAACTAAGGGAGGGAAGACTAGATACCTGAGACAGTATATAACTAAGGGAGGGAAGACTAGATACCAGAGACAGACAGTATATAACTAAGGGAGGGAAGACTAGATATCTGAGACAGTATATAACTAAGGGAGGGAAGACTAGATACCTGAGACAGACTGTATATAACTAAGGGAGAGAAGACTAGAAATCTGAGACGTTATATAACTAAGGGAGGGAAGACTAGAAATCTGAGACAGTATATAACTAAGGGAGGGAAGACTAGATACCTGAGACAGTATATAACTAAGGTAGGGGAGACTAGATAGCTGAGACAGACAGTATGTAACTAAGGGAGGGGAGACTAGATACCTGAGACAGACTGTATATAACTAAGGGAGGGAAGACTAGATACCTGAGACAGACTGTATATAACTAAGGGAGGGAAGACTAGAAATCTGAGACGTTATATAACTAAGGGAGGGAAGACTAGAAATCTGAGACATTATATAACTAAGGGAGGGAAGACTAGATAGCTGAGACAGTATATAACTAAGGGAGGGGAGACTAGATAGCTGAGACAGACAGTATGTAACTAAGGGAGGGGAGACTAGATACCTGAGACAGACTGTATATAACTAAGGGAGGGAAGACTAGATACCTGAGACAGACTGTATATAACTAAGGGAGGGAAGACTAGATACCTGAGACAGACTGTATATAACTAAGGGAGGGAAGACTAGATACCTGAGACAGACTGTATATAACTAAGGGAGGGAAGACTAGAAATCTGAGATGTTATATAACTAAGGGAGGGAAGACTAGAAATCTGAGACAGTATGTGACTAAGGGAGGGGAGACTAGATAGCTGAGACAGTATGTAACTAAGGGAGGGAAGACTAGATACCTGAGACAGTATATAAGTAAGGGAGGAGAGACTAGATACCTGAGACAGTATATAACTAATGGAGGGAAGACTAGATACCAGAGACCGTATATAACTAAGGGAGGGAAGACTAGATACCAGAGACAGACAGTATATAACTAAGGGAGGGGAGACTAGATACCAGAGACAGACAGTATATAACTAAGGGAGGGGAGACTAGATACCTGAGACAGTATATAAGTAAGGGAGGAGAGACTAGATATCTGAGACAGTATATAAGTACAGGAGGAGAGACTAGATACCTGAGACAGTATATAACTAAGGGAGGGAAGACTAGATACCAGAGACAGTATATAACTAAGGGAGGGAAGACTAGATACCAGAGACAGTATATAACTAAGGGAGGGAAGAATAGATACCTGAGACAGTATATAACTAAGGGAGGAGAGACTAGATACCTGAGACAGTATATAGCTAAGGGAGGGGAGACTAGATAGCTGAGACAGTATGTAACTAAGGGAGGAGAGACTAGATACCTGAGACAGATGGTATGTAACTAATGGAGGGAAGACTAGATACCTGAGACAGTATATAACTAAGGGAGGAGAGACTAGATACCTGAGACAGTATATAACTAAGGGAGGGAAGACTAGATATCTGAGACAGACAGTATATAACTAAGGGAGGAAGACTAGATACCTGAGACAGACTGTATATAACTAAGGGAGGGAAGACTAGATAGCTGAGACAGTATATAACTAAGGGAGGGAAGACTAGATACCTGAGACAGTATATAACTAAGGGAGGGAAGACTAGATACCTGAGACAGTATATAACTAAGGGAGGGAAGACTAGATACCAGAGACAGACATTATATAACTAAGGGAGGGAAGACTAGATATCTGAGACAGTATATAACTAAGGGAGGGAAGACTAGATACCTGAGACAGACTGTATATAACTAAGGGAGAGAAGACTAGAAATCTGAGACGTTATATAACTAAGGGAGGGAAGACTAGAAATCTGAGACAGTATATAACTAAGGGAGGGAAGACTAGATACCTGAGACAGTATATAACTAAGGGAGGGGAGACTAGATAGCTGAGACAGACAGTATGTAACTAAGGGAGGGGAGACTAGATACCTGAGACAGACTGTATATAACTAAGGGAGGGAAGACTAGATACCTGAGACAGACTGTATATAACTAAGGGAGGGAAGACTAGATACCTGAGACAGTATATAACTAAGGGAGGGAAGACTAGATACCTGAGACAGACTGTATATAACTAAGGGAGGGGAGACTAGATAGCTGAGACAGACAGTATGTAACTAAGGGAGGGAGACTAGATACCTGAGACAGACTGTATATAACTAAGGGAGGGAAGACTAGATACCTGAGACAGACTGTATATAACTAAGGGAGGGAAGACTAGATACCTGAGACAGTATATAACTAAGGGAGGGAAGACTAGATACCTGAGACAGACTGTATATAACTAAGGGAGGGGAGACTAGATAGCTGAGACAGACAGTATGTAACTAAGGGAGGGGAGACTAGATACCTGAGACAGACTGTATATAACTAAGGGAGGGAAGACTAGATACCTGAGACAGACTGTATATAACTAAGGGAGGGAAGACTAGATACCTGAGACAGTATATAACTAAGGGAGGGAAGACTAGATACCTGAGACAGACTGTATATAACTAAGGGAGGGAGACTAGATAGCTGAGACAGACAGTATGTAACTAAGGGAGGGAGACTAGATACCTGAGACAGACTGTATATAACTAAGGGAGGGAAGACTAGATACCTGAGACAGACTGTATATAACTAAGGGAGGGAAGACTAGATACCTGAGACAGACTGTATATAACTAAGGGAGGGAAGACTAGATACCTGAGACAGACTGTATATAACTAAGGGAGGGAAGACTAGAAATCTGAGATGTTATATAACTAAGGGAGGGAAGACTAGAAATCTGAGACAGTATGTGACTAAGGGAGGGGAGACTAGATAGCTGAGACAGTATGTAACTAAGGGAGGGAAGACTAGATACCTGAGACAGTATATAAGTAAGGGAGGAGAGACTAGATACCTGAGACAGTATATAACTAATGGAGGGAAGACTAGATACCAGAGACCGTATATAACTAAGGGAGGGAAGACTAGATACCAGAGACAGACAGTATATAACTAAGGGAGGGGAGACTAGATACCAGAGACAGACAGTATATAACTAAGGGAGGGGAGACTAGATACCTGAGACAGTATATAAGTAAGGGAGGAGAGACTAGATATCTGAGACAGTATATAAGTACAGGAGGAGAGACTAGATACCTGAGACAGTATATAACTAAGGGAGGGAAGACTAGATACCAGAGACAGTATATAACTAAGGGAGGGAAGACTAGATACCAGAGACAGTATATAACTAAGGGAGGGAAGAATAGATACCTGAGACAGTATATAACTAAGGGAGGAGAGACTAGATACCTGAGACAGTATATAGCTAAGGGAGGGGAGACTAGATAGCTGAGACAGTATGTAACTAAGGGAGGAGAGACTAGATACCTGAGACAGATGGTATGTAACTAATGGAGGGAAGACTAGATACCTGAGACAGTATATAACTAAGGGAGGAGAGACTAGATACCTGAGACAGTATATAACTAAGGGAGGGAAGACTAGATATCTGAGACAGACAGTATATAACTAAGGGAGGGAAGACTAGATACCTGAGACAGACTGTATATAACTAAGGGAGGGAAGACTAGATAGCTGAGACAGTATATAACTAAGGGAGGGAAGACTAGATACCTGAGACAGTTTATAACTAAGGGAGGGAAGACTAGATACCTGAGACAGTATATAACTAAGGGAGGGAAGACTAGATACCAGAGACAGACATTATATAACTAAGGGAGGGAAGACTAGATATCTGAGACAGTATATAACTAAGGGAGGGAAGACTAGATACCTGAGACAGACTGTATATAACTAAGGGAGAGAAGACTAGAAATCTGAGACGTTATATAACTAAGGGAGGGAAGACTAGAAATCTGAGACAGTATATAACTAAGGGAGGGAAGACTAGATACCTGAGACAGTATATAACTAAGGGAGGGGAGACTAGATAGCTGAGACAGACAGTATGTAACTAAGGGAGGGGAGACTAGATACCTGAGACAGACTGTATATAACTAAGGGAGGGAAGACTAGATACCTGAGACAGACTGTATATAACTAAGGGAGGGAAGACTAGATACCTGAGACAGTATATAACTAAGGGAGGGAAGACTAGATACCTGAGACAGACTGTATATAACTAAGGGAGGGAAGACTAGAAATCTGAGACGTTATATAACTAAGGGAGGGAAGACTAGATAGCTGAGACAGTATATAACTAAGGGAGGGGAGACTAGATAGCTGAGACAGACAGTATGTAACTAAGGGAGGGGAGACTAGATACCTGAGACAGACTGTATATAACTAAGGGAGGGAAGACTAGATACCTGAGACAGACTGTATATAACTAAGGGAGGGAAGACTAGATACCTGAGACAGACTGTATATAACTAAGGGAGGGAAGACTAGATACCTGAGACAGACTGTATATAACTAAGGGAGGGAAGACTAGAAATCTGAGATGTTATATAACTAATGGAGGGAAGACTAGATACCTGAGACAGTATATAACTAAGGGAGGAGAGACTAGATACCTGAGACAGTATATAACTAAGGGAGGGAAGACTAGATATCTGAGACAGACAGTATATAACTAAGGGAGGGAAGACTAGATACCTGAGACAGACTGTATATAACTAAGGGAGGGAAGACTAGATAGCTGAGACAGTATATAACTAAGGGAGGGAAGACTAGATACCTGAGACAGTATATAACTAAGGGAGGGAAGACTAGATACCTGAGACAGTATATAACTAAGGGAGGGAAGACTAGATACCAGAGACAGACAGTATATAACTAAGGGAGGGAAGACTAGATATCTGAGACAGTATATAACTAAGGGAGGGAAGACTAGATACCTGAGACAGACTGTATATAACTAAGGGAGAGAAGACTAGAAATCTGAGACATTATATAACTAAGGGAGGGAAGACTAGAAATCTGAGACAGTATATAACTAAGGGAGGGAAGAATAGATACCTGAGACAGTATATAACTAAGGGAGGGGAGACTAGATAGCTGAGACAGACAGTATGTAACTAAGGGAGGGGAGACTAGATACCTGAGACAGACTGTATATAACTAAGGGAGGGAAGACTAGATACCTGAGACAGACTGTATATAACTAAGGGAGGGAAGACTAGATACCTGAGACAGTATATAACTAAGGGAGGGAAGACTAGATACCTGAGACAGACTGTATATAACTAAGGGAGGGAAGACTAGAAATCTGAGACGTTATATAACTAAGGGAGGGAAGACTAGATAGCTGAGACAGTATATAACTAAGGGAGGGGAGACTAGATAGCTGAGACAGACAGTATGTAACTAAGGGAAGGGAGACTAGATACCTGAGACAGACTGTATATAACTAAGGGAGGGAAGACTAGATACCTGAGACAGACTGTATATAACTAAGGGAGGGAAGACTAGATACCTGAGACAGACTGTATATAACTAAGGGAGGGAAGACTAGATACCTGAGACAGACTGTATATAACTAAGGGAGGGAAGACTAGAAATCTGAGATGTTATATAACTAATGGAGGGAAGACTAGATACCTGAGACAGTATATAACTAAGGGAGGAGAGACTAGATACCTGAGACAGTATATAACTAAGGGAGGGAAGACTAGATATCTGAGACAGACAGTATATAACTAAGGGAGGGAAGACTAGATACCTGAGACAGACTGTATATAACTAAGGGAGGGAAGACTAGATAGCTGAGACAGTATATAACTAAGGGAGGGAAGACTAGATACCTGAGACAGTATATAACTAAGGGAGGGAAGACTAGATACCTGAGACAGTATATAACTAAGGGAGGGAAGACTAGATACCAGAGACAGACAGTATATAACTAAGGGAGGGAAGACTAGATATCTGAGACAGTATATAACTAAGGGAGGGAAGACTAGATACCTGAGACAGACTGTATATAACTAAGGGAGAGAAGACTAGAAATCTGAGACATTATATAACTAAGGGAGGGAAGACTAGAAATCTGAGACAGTATATAACTAAGGGAGGGAAGAATAGATACCTGAGACAGTATATAACTAAGGGAGGGGAGACTAGATAGCTGAGACAGACACAGACAGTATGTAACTAAGGGAGGGAGACTAGATACCTGAGACAGACTGTATATAACTAAGGGAGGGAAGACTAGATACCTGAGACAGACTGTATATAACTAAGGGAGGGAAGACTAGATACCTGAGACAGTATATAACTAAGGGAGGGAAGACTAGATACCTGAGACAGACTGTATATAACTAAGGGAGGGAAGACTAGAAATCTGAGACGTTATATAACTAAGGGAGGGAAGACTAGATAGCTGAGACAGTATATAACTAAGGGAGGGGAGACTAGATAGCTGAGACAGACAGTATGTAACTAAGGGAAGGGAGACTAGATACCTGAGACAGACTGTATATAACTAAGGGAGGGAAGACTAGATACCTGAGACAGACTGTATATAACTAAGGGAGGGAAGACTAGATACCTGAGACAGACTGTATATAACTAAGGGAGGGAAGACTAGATACCTGAGACAGACTGTATATAACTAAGGGAGGGAAGACTAGAAATCTGAGATGTTATATAACTAAGGGAGGGAAGACTAGAAATCTGAGACAGTATGTGACTAAGGGAGGGGAGACTAGATAGCTGAGACAGTATGTAACTAAGGGAGGGAAGACTAGATACCTGAGACAGTATATAAGTAAGGGAGGAGAGACTAGATACCTGAGACAGTATATAACTAATGGAGGGAAGACTAGATACCAGAGACAGTATATAACTAAGGGAGGGAAGACTAGATACCAGAGACAGACAGTATATAACTAAGGGAGGGGAGACTAGATACCAGAGACAGACAGTATATAACTAAGGGAGGGGAGACTAGATACCTGAGACAGTATATAAGTAAGGGAGGAGAGACTAGATATCTGAGACAGTATATAAGTACGGGAGGAGAGACTAGATACCTGAGACAGTATATAACTAAGGGAGGGAAGACTAGATACCAGAGACAGTATATAACTAAGGGAGGGAAGACTAGATACCAGAGACAGTATATAACTAAGGGAGGGAAGAATAGATACCTGAGACAGTATATAACTAAGGGAGGAGAGACTAGATACCTGAGACAGTATATAGCTAAGGGAGGGAAGACTAGATACCTGAGACAGACTGTATATAACTAAGGGAGGGAAGACTAGATACCTGAGACAGACTGTATATAACTAAGGGAGGGAAGACTAGAAATCTGAGATGTTATATAACTAAGGGAGGGAAGACTAGAAATCTGAGACAGTATGTGACTAAGGGAGGGGAGACTAGATAGCTGAGACAGTATGTAACTAAGGGAGGGAAGACTAGATACCTGAGACAGTATATAAGTAAGGGAGGAGAGACTAGATACCTGAGACAGTATATAACTAATGGAGGGAAGACTAGATACCAGAGACAGTATATAACTAAGGGAGGGAAGACTAGATACCAGAGACAGACAGTATATAACTAAGGGAGGGGTGACTAGATACCAGAGACAGACAGTATATAACTAAGGGAGGGGAGACTAGATACCTGAGACAGTATATAAGTAAGGGAGGAGAGACTAGATATCTGAGACAGTATATAAGTACGGGAGGAGAGACTAGATACCTGAGACAGTATATAACTAAGGGAGGGAAGACTAGATACCAGAGACAGTATATAACTAAGGGAGGGAAGACTAGATACCAGAGACAGTATATAACTAAGGGAGGGAAGAATAGATACCTGAGACAGTATATAACTAAGGGAGGAGAGACTAGATACCTGAGACAGTATATAGCTAAGGGAGGGGAGTCTAGATAGCTGAGACAGTATGTAACTAAGGGAGGAGAGACTAGATACCTGAGACAGACGGTATGTAACTAATGGAGGGAAGACTAGATACCTGAGACAGTATATAACTAAGGGAGGGAAGACTAGATACCTGAAACGGTGAGACAGTGGATGAAAGGAGATGGCGTTGCCATCTGTCTCTGTAGTAATTACTGCTCCGGGACTCTGCTGGGGCATTGCAGGTTCACTCTGCTCTGCTCTGCTCTGCTCTGCTCTGCTCTGCTCACACACACACACACACACACACACACACACACACACACACACACACACACACACACACACACACACACACACACACACACACACACACACACACACACACACACACACACACAGTCTAGCTCTCTCCAAACACACACATACACGACAGTAGGTATTATCTGAGATTTCCATGCTAGCTAACTCCTGCCAGTTTTTCCCATCATCCGTGGGATTCGAACCGGTTAAGTGACCCGCCACATAGTGTCCTGCTTCCTAACCACATCGGTGCCAAGGCTGCTTCCAGTGTGTGTGTGTGTGTGTGTGTGTGTGTGTGTGTGTGTGTGTGTGTGTGTGTGTGTGTGTGTGTGTGTGTGTGTGTGTGTGTGTGTGTGTGTGTGTGTGTGTGTGTGTGTGTGTGTGTGTGTGTGTGTGTGTGTGTGTGCGCGCATGCTTGAGATGGCCAGACCTTGGTTGGACAGTAACATCTGTTTCTCTGGACAAAGAGGAATAATCTTTAAATCAAATATACTCCATACCCTGTCGCAATTGTTGGAAAAATTACTTGTGTCATGCACAAAGTAGATGTCCTAACCGACTTGCCAAAATTATAGTTTGTTAACAAGAAATGTGTGGAGTGGTTGAAAAAAATGTGTCTTAATGACGACAACATTAGTGTATATAAACTTCTGACATCAACTGTAATACTCTACCAGCACATGTATTATATCATCACTACCTAATACTGTACCACCACCACATGTATTATATCATCACTATCTAATACTGTACCACCACCACATGTATTACATCATCACTATCTAATACTGTACCACCTCCACATGTATTATATCATCACTATCTAATACTGTACCACCACATGTATTATATCATCACTATCTAATACTGTACCACCACCACATGTATTACATCATCACTATCTAATACTGTACCACCACCACATGTATTACATCATCACTATCTAATACTGTACCACCTCCACATGTATTATATCATCACTATCTAATACTGTACCACCACCACATGTATTATATCATCACTATCTAATACTGTACCACCTCCACATGTATTATATCATCACTATCTAATACTGTACCACCACCACATGTATTATATCATCACTATCTAATACTGTACCACCACATGTATTATATCATCACTATCTAATACTGTACCACCACCACATGTATTATATCATCACTATCTAATACTGTACCACCACCACATGTATTATATCAGCACTATCTAATACTGTACCACCACCACATGTATTATAAACATCACTATCTATTACTGTACCTCCACATGTATTATATCATCACTATCTAATACTGTACCACCACCACATGTATTATATCATCACTATCTAATACTGTACCACCACCACATGTATTATAAACATCACTATCTATTACTGTACCTCCACATGTATTATATCATCACTATCTAATACTGTACCACCACATGTATTATGTCATCACTATCTAATACTGTAACACCACCACATGTATTATATCATCACTACCTAATACTGTACCACAATATGTATTATATCATCACTATCTAATACTGTACCACCACCACATGTATTATAAACATCACTATCTATTACTGTACCTCCACATGTATTATATCATCACTATCTAATACTGTACCACCACATGTATTATATCATCACTATCTAATACTGTACCACCACCACATGTATTATATCATCACTACCTAATACTGTACCACCACCACATGTATTATATCAACACTATCTAATACTGTACCACAATATGTATTATATCATCACTATCTAATACTGTACCACCACCACATGTATTATATCATCACTACCTAATACTGTACCACCACCACATGTATTATATCATCACTATCTAATACTGTACCACCACCACATGTATTATATCATCACTACCTAATACTGTACCACCACCACATGTATTATATCATCACTACCTAATACTGTACCACCACCACATGTATTATATCATCACTATCTAATACTGTACCACCACCACATGTATTATATCATCACTATCTAATACTGTACCACCACATGTATTATATCATCACTATCTAATACTGTACCACCACATGTATTATATCATCACTATCTAATACTGTACCACCACATGTATTATATCAACACTATCTAATACTGTACCACCACCACATGTATTATATCATCACTATCTAATACTGTACCACCACCACATGTATTATATCATCACTATCTAATACTGTACCACCACCACATGTATTATATCATCACTATCTAATACTGTACCACCACCACATGTATTATATCATCACTATCTAATACTGTACCACCACCACATGTATTATATCATCACTATCTAATACTGTACCACCTCCACATGTATTATATCATCACTATCTAATACTGTACCACCACCACATGTATTATATCATCACTATCTAATACTGTACCACCACCACATGTATTATATCATCACTATCTAATACTGTACCACCACATGTATTATATCATCACTATCTAATACTGTACCACCACATGTATTATATCATCACTATCTAATACTGTACCACCACCACATGTATTATATCATCACTATCTAATACTGTACCACCACCACATGTATTATATCATCACTATCTAATACTGTACCACCACCACATGTATTATATCATCACTACCTAATACTGTACCACCACATGTATTATATCATCACTATCTAATACTGTACCACCTCCACATGTATTATATCAACACTATCTAATACTGTACCACCACCACATGTATTATATCATCACTATCTAATACTGTACCACCTCCACATGTATTATATCAACACTATCTAATACTGTACCACCACCACATGTATTATATCATCACTACCTAATACTGTACCACCACATGTATTATATCATCACTATCTAATACTGTACCACCTCCACATGTATTATATCATCACTATCTAATACTGTACCACCACCACATGTATTATATCATCACTATCTAATACTGTACCACCACCACATGTATTATATCAGCACTATCTAATACTGTACCACCACATGTATTATATCATCACTATCTAATACTGTACCACCACCACATGTATTATATCATCACTATCTAATACTGTACCACCACCACATGTATTATATCAGCACTATCTAATACTGTACCACCACATGTATTATATCATCACTATCTAATACTGTACCACCACCACATGTATTATATCATCACTACCTATTACTGTACCACCACATGTATTATATCATCACTATCTAATACTGTACCACCACATGTATTATATCATCACTATCTAATACTGTACCACCACCACATGTATTATATCATCACTATCTAATACTGTACCACCACCACATGTATTATATCAACACTATCTAATACTGTACCACCACCACATGTATTATATCATCACTATCTAATACTGTACCACCACCACATGTATTATATCATCACTATCTAATACTGTACCACCACCACATGTATTATATCAACACTATCTAATACTGTACCACCACATGTATTATATCATCACTATCTAATACTGTACCACCACCACATGTATTATATCATCACTATCTAATACTGTACCACCTCCACATGTATTATATCATCACTATCTAATACTGTACCACCACATGTATTATATCATCACTATCTAATACTGTACCTCCACATGTATTATATCAACACTATCTAATACTGTACCACCACATGTATTATATCATCACTATCTAATACTGTACCACCACCACATGTATTATATCATCACTATCTAATACTGTACCACCACCACATGTATTATATCAACACTATCTAATACTGTACCACCACATGTATTATATCATCACTATCTAATACTGTACCACCACATGTATTATATCATCACTATCTAATACTGTACCACCACATGTATTATATCATCACTATCTAATACTGTACCACCACATGTATTATATCATCACTATCTAATACTGTACCACCACATGTATTATATCATCACTATCTAATACTGTACCACCACCACATGTATTATATCATCACTATCTAATACTGTACCACCACCACATGTATTATATCATCACTATCTAATACTGTACCACCACCACATGTATTATATCATCACTATCTAATACTGTACCACCACCACATGTATTATATCATCACTATCTAATACTGTACCACAACATGTATTATATCATCACTATCTAATACTGTACCACCACCACATGTATTATATCAACACTATCTAATACTGTACCACCACCACATGTATTATATCATCACTATCTAATACTGTACCACAACATGTATTATATCATCACTATCTAATACTGTACCACAACATGTATTATATCATCACTATCTAATACTGTACCACCACCACATGTATTATATCAACACTATCTAATACTGTACCACCACATGTATTATATCATCACTATCTAATACTGTACCACCACCACATGTATTATATCATCACTATCTAATACTGTACCACCACCACATGTATTATATCATCACTATCTAATACTGTACCACCACCACATGTATTATATCATCACTATCTAATACTGTACCACCACCACATGTATTATATCATCACTATCTATTACTGTACCACCACATGTATTATATCATCACTATCTAATACTGTACCACCACATGTATTATATCATCACTATCTAATACTGTACCACCACATGTATTATATCATCACTATCTAATACTGTACCACCACATGTATTATATCATCACTATCTAATACTGTACCACCACATGTATTATATCATCACTATCTAATACTGTACCACCACCACATGTATTATATCATCACTATCTAATACTGTACCACCACCACATGTATTATATCATCACTATCTAATACTGTACCACCACCACATGTATTATATCATCACTATCTAATACTGTACCACCACCACATGTATTATATCATCACTATCTAATACTGTACCACCACCACATGTATTATATCATCACTATCTAATACTGTACCACCACCACATGTATTATATCATCACTATCTATTACTGTACCACCACATGTATTATATCATCACTATCTAATACTGTACCACCACCACATGTATTATATCATCACTATCTATTACTGTACCACCACATGTATTATATCATCACTATCTAATACTGTACCACCACCACATGTATTATATCATCACTATCTAATACTGTACCACCACCACATGTATTATATCATCACTATCTAATACTGTACCACCACATGTATTATATCATCACTATCTAATACTGTACCACCACCACATGTATTATATCATCACTATCTAATACTGTACCACCACATGTATTATATCATCACTATCTAATACTGTACCACCACATGTATTATATCATCACTATCTAATACTGTACCACCACATGTATTATATCATCACTATCTAATACTGTACCACCACCACATGTATTATATCATCACTATCTAATACTGTACCACCACATGTATTATATCATCACTATCTAATACTGTACCACCACATGTATTATATCATCACTATCTAATACTGTACCACCACCACATGTATTATATCATCACTATCTAATACTGTACCACCACCACATGTATTATATCATCACTATCTAATACTGTACCACCACCACATGTATTATATCATCACTATCTAATACTGTACCACCACCACATGTATTATATCATCACTATCTAATACTGTACCACCACCACATGTATTATATCATCACTATCTATTACTGTACCACCACATGTATTATATCATCACTATCTAATACTGTACCACCACATGTATTATATCATCACTATCTAATACTGTACCACCACCACATGTATTATATCATCACTATCTAATACTGTACCACCACCACATGTATTATATCATCACTATCTAATACTGTACCACCACCACATGTATTATATCATCACTACCTAATACTGTACCACCACCACATGTATTATATCATCACTATCTAATACTGTACCACCACCACATGTATTATATCATCACTATCTAATACTGTACCACCACCACATGTATTATATCAACACTATCTAATACTGTACCACCACATGTATTATATCATCACTATCTAATACTGTACCACCACCACATGTATTATATCATCACTATCTAATACTGTACCACCACCACATGTATTATATCATCACTATCTAATACTGTACCACCACCACATGTATTATATCATCACTATCTAATACTGTACCACCACCACATGTATTATATCATCACTATCTATTACTGTACCACCACATGTATTATATCATCACTATCTAATACTGTACCACCACCACATGTATTATATCATCACTATCTAATACTGTACCACCACCACATGTATTATATCATCACTATCTAATACTGTACCACCACCACATGTATTATATCATCACTATCTAATACTGTACCACCACCACATGTATTATATCATCACTACCTAATACTGTACCACCACCACATGTATTATATCATCACTACCTAATACTGTACCACCACCACATGTATTATATCAACACTATCTAATACTGTACCACCACCACATGTATTATATCATTACTATCTAATACTGTACCACCACATGTATTATATCAACACTATCTAATACTGTACCACCACCACATGTATTATATCAACACTATCTAATACTGTACCACCACCACATGTATTACATCATCACTATCTAATACTGTACCACCACCACATGTATTATATCATCACTATCTAATACTGTACCACCACCACATGTATTATATCATCACTATCTAATACTCTAACTGTCACGCCCTGACCTTAGTTATCTTTGTTTTCTTTATTAGTTTGGTTAGGTCAGGGTGTGACTAGGGTGGGTATGTTAGTTTTTGTATTGTTTAGGGTTTTTTGTATATCTTGCGACGGTCACCAGGCCGGGGTCTCCAGCCACAGCCCCCGCCTGGGGTCTCCAGCGATGGTCCCCGGTCCGGGGCCTCCGGCGATGATTCGCAGTCCAGAGACTCCAGCGATGATTCACGGGTCGGTTCTACAAAGGTGGAGGGATCAGTGTATAGAAGGGGGGCGGCGTCCAGAACCAGAGCCGCCACTGAGGGTAGATGCCCACCCAGACCCTTCTCTATAGATCCAGGTTTGCGTCCGGGAGTCCGCACATTTGGGGGGGGGCTACTGTCACACCCTGACCTTAGTTATCTTTGTTTTCTATTATTATTTTGGTTAGGTCAGGGTGTAAGTTAGTTTTTGTATTGTCTAGGGGGTTTTGTATATCTAGGGGTTTTTGTAAGTCTAGGCATTTGGGGCGGCAGCGTAGCCTAGTGGTTAGAGCGTTGGACTAGTAACCGGAAGGTTGTGAGTTCAAACCCCCGAGCTGACAAGGTACAAATCTGTCGTTCTGCCCCTGAACAGGCAGTTAACCCACTGTTCCCAGGCCGTCATTGAAAATAAGAATATGTTCTTAACTGACTTGCCTGGTTAAATAAAGGTTTAAAAAATAATAATAATAATTAAAAAAATATATTTAAAAAAATAAAAAAAAATATTAAAAAATGTCTTTGGTGGCCTGAATTGGTTCGCAATCAGAGTGTAATGAATTTCCTCCTCTTCTTCTGAAGAGGAGAGGCGAAACGGATCAGAGGACCAATACGCGCCGTGGTAAGTGTCCATGGTTCCTTTTTAATACGTTAGTCATGAACAACTGACTACAAAAAACAAGAAATGTGAAAACTCAAAACAGTCCTATCTGGTACAAAGACAGAGACAGGAACAATCACCCACAAACACACAGTGAAACCCAGGCTACCTAAGTATCATTCCCAATCAGAGACAACTAATGACACCTGCCTCTGATTGAGAACCATACTAGGCCGAAACATAGAAATACCCAAATCATAGAAAAACAAACATAGACTGCCCACCCAACTCACACCCTGACCATACTAACTAAATACAAAACACAGGAATTAAAGGTCAGAACGTGACAGTACCCCCTCCCAAAGGTGCGGACTCCGGCCGCAAAACCTTGACCTATAGGGGAGGGTCTGGGTGGGCGTCTGTCCGCGGTGGCGGTTCTGGCGCGGGACGCGGACCCCACTTCACAATTATCTTAGTCCGCCTTATTGTCCGCCTCCGTGGCTTTCTCACCATGGCCACCCTTATCAATGACCACACTGGACAGAGGGGCAGCTCTGGACAGACGGGCAGAAGCTCTGGACAGAGGGGCAGAAGCTTGGGACAGAGGGGCAGCTGCTCTGGCGCCTCTGGGCTGAGGGACTCTGGTGCCTCTGGGTTGACTGGCGGCGCTGGGCAGACGGGTAGCTCAGACGGCACTGGAGAGGAAGGCTCTGGCGCCTCTGGGCAGAGGGGCTCTGGCACCTCTGGGCAGAGGGGGACTGGCGCCTCTGGGCAGAGGGGGACTGGCGCCTCTGGGCAGAGGGGGACTGGCGCCTCTGGGCAGAGGGGGACTGGCGCCTCTAGGCAGAGGGGCTCTGGCGCCTCTGGGCAGAGGGGCTCTGGCGCCTCAGACTCCGCCAGCGGCGCCGGACAGGCGGGACACTCCGGCAGCGGCGCCGGACAGGCGGGACACTCCGGCAGCGGCGCCGGACAGGCGGGACACTCCGGCAGCGGCGCCGGACAGGCGGGACACGGCAGACAGGCGGGACACTCCGGCAGCGGCGCCGGACAGGCGGGAGACTCCGGCAGCGGCGCCGGACAGGCGGGACCACCTGCAGGGAGGAGACAGAGAGACAACCTGGTGCGTGGAGCTGCCACAGGAACCACCAGGCTGGGGAGACCTTCAGGAGGCATGGTGTTAAGAGGAGCCTGAAGGACCGGGCTGTGGGGCAGCACTGGAGCTCTGGTGCGCAACCTTGGCACCACTTCCCCAGGCTGGACAACTACTCTAGCCCGGACCCTCCAGAGTGCAGGCACAGGTTGAACCGGGCTGTGGGTAAGCACGGGAGATCTAGTGCTTACTACACGCACCTCTCCCTTAGGCTCCACTCCTACATTTGCCCAGCACGAGCGGAGCGCAGGCAGAGGACGCACTGCACCCTCCCAGCGCCCCGGAGACACAGCACGCAGAGCCGGCGCAGGATAACCTGGACCAAGACTGCGTACCGGCAACCAGACCCACTGAGCAGGCACCATACGCCCTGGCTCAATGCCCACACTATAGCACACTGGGCTATGGGCACGCACTGGCGACACCGTGCGCTTAACCGCATAACACGTTGCCTGACCAGTAATGCGCTGCTTATCATAAGCACGAGGAGTGAGCTCAGGTCTGCTACCTGGCTTAGTACCACACCTCGTGTGCCCCCGCCCAAAAAAAATTTGGGGCTGCCTCTCGTACCTGTCGCACTGCCGTGCTGGCT
The DNA here is from genome assembly GCF_021184085.1 of Oncorhynchus gorbuscha. Lineage (NCBI taxonomy): Eukaryota > Metazoa > Chordata > Actinopteri > Salmoniformes > Salmonidae > Oncorhynchus > Oncorhynchus gorbuscha. The sequence goes on along the minus strand of NC_060177.1, from coordinate 11,991,012 downwards.
TCGCCAACCTCATTCTCCTGTAACCTTCCTTGCACTGCTCCATCGAATCCCAGGCGGGCTCCGGCACTCTCCCTGGGTCGACCGCCCACCTGTCTATCTCCTCCCAAGTTGTGTAGTCCAGATTCTGCTCTGATGCTGGCCGCTGTTGTTGCTGCTGCTGCTGCTGTCGTCGCTGCTGTTTACCACGCTGCTTGGTCCTAGTTGGGTGGGTGATTCTGTAATGAATTTCCTCCTCTTCTTCCGAAGAGGAGAGGCGAAACGGATCAGAGGACCAATACGCGCCGTGGTAAGTGTCCATGGTTCCTTTTTAATATGTTAAGGTACACATGAACAACTGACTACAAAAAACAAGAAATGTGAAAACTCAAAACAGTCCTATCTGGTACAAAGACAGAGACAGGAACAATCACCCACAAACACACAGTGAAACCCAGGCTACCTAAGTATGATTCTCAATCAGAGACAACTAATGACACCTGCCTCTGATTGAGAACCATACTAGGCCGAAACATAGAAATACCCAAATCATAGAAAAACAAACATAGACTGCCCACCCAACTCACGCCTTGACCATACTAACTAAATACAAAACATAGGAATTAAAGGTCAGAACGTGACACAGAGGCAGTTGTTTATCGTCGTCTCTGATTGGGGACCATATTTAGGTAGCCATATTCCCTTGGATATTTTGTGGGTTCTTATTCTATGTTTAGTTGCCTGTCTGCACTATCCATATTAGCATCACGTTTTGTTTTGTTTGTTCAGTGTTGCATTTCTTTAATAAATTAAGAATGTACGCTTACCACGCTGTGCCTTTGTCTCCTCCATACAAGGAACGTGACAGAAGAACCCACCATAAAAGGACCAAGCAGCGTGGCCAGGAGGAGCAGACTTCATGGACATGGGTAGAGATACTGGAAGGAGCAGGACCCTGGACGCAGCCGGGGGAGTATCGCCGTCCTAAGGAGGAGATAGAGGCAGTGAAAGCGGAACGGCGATACTACGAGGAGAAGTACCGAGGGGACAGAACTCTGCCATGGAGGCAGGTGGAAACAGCGCAGAAAGAACAGCGAAGATACGAGGGGACATGGCTAGCACGGAAGCCCGAGAGGCAGCCCCAAGAATTGTTTTGGGGGGGAGCACACGAAAAGATTGGCTGAGTTAGTTTGGAGACTTGAGCCAACTCCTCGTGCTTACTGTGGGGAGCGTGTGACTGGTCAGGCACCATGTTATGTAGAGATGCGCAGGGTGTCTCCAATTTGCATTCATAGCCCGGTGCACTCTTTTCCAGCTCCTCGCATTTGCCAGGCTAGGATGGGCATCCAGCCAGGACGGATGGTGCCGGCTCAGCGCTCCTGGTCTCCAATACACCTCCTTGGACCAGGATATCCTTCGCCGGCGCTGCGTACTGTGTCTCCAGTTCGCATTCATAGCCCGGTGTGCTCTATTCCAGCTCCTTGCATTTGCCGGGCTAGAATGGGCATCCAGCCAGGATGCATTGAGTCAGCTCTACGTTCCAGATCTCCAGTGCGCCTCCAAAGTCCCGTACGTCCTGTGCCTGCTCCCGCACTTGCCCTGAGGTGCGTCTCTCCAGCCTCTCCAACAAACCAGCACTGCTGTTCACATCTTGCACAACTCACAAAAGTGTCCCCAGTTCCGAGTTGGCCTACTTCTCCATAGAACAAAGGAATAACCTCAACCATATTCCATAGACTGGCGATATCGTGTGGAAGCGGTAGGAACTGAAAATAGGTTCCTATTAAATATCCAATGGCAAAGACAAAATAGTGAACAGAGAGGTGGAAAACAAATCTGAACAGTTAGTCCTCTGGGTTTTGCCTGCTACATAAGTTCTGTTATACCCACAGACATGATTCAAACAGTTTTAGAAACTTCAGAGTGGTTTCTATCCAAATATATGAATAATATGCATATCTTAAATTCTTGGCATGAGTAGCAGGAAGTTGAAGTTGGGCACGCTATTTGTCCAAAAGTGAAAATTATGCCCCCTAGCTTTATAAGGTTTTTTAATGCAGCTGCAACCCAATTGAAGCCATTGGACACAGTTTATCATAGCACTTTATTACAGGCGATAGGATCAGTACACATTGCATTTTGTATCAGAAAGTAGGCCCGGCCCTCTTGAAGTGTTGTAGATCGAAACATTGTGCTCTTATTGTATATAACTCTTGTAGAGTTATAGACACCTAGAGGTTAACCATACTTTAGATCTTGGTTAACCTCTAGGTGTAGCCAGGCCAGGACTCGGTGATGAAGGATTAGATTCATGGATGGATGTATTAGATCAGATACAGATACAGCCAAAACATAGCAAAACTAGTAGCACATAATCAAGGGTAAAACTATAGTCATGAATTGATCATTAAACATTTGCATTGTGGTTCAGACCTGTTGTTCCCCCCTCATCCTTTCTTTGTCTGTGGTCTTTACAGGCTCCTAAAACAGCGGGAGCCTTGGAAACAACAAACAAGAAGATGCCAGAGTTACTCTCACTGAGGAGCTGCTGTGGATGGAGATTATTGCTCTGCTCTTTATGGGTTTCTGCTGCAGTTGTAGTGGATGGCTGAGTTAGCATCACAAATGGGAAATTGTCAGGGTCCCAAATTGCACCCTATTATCTTAAAAGAACACTCCTTTGGAACTATAGTAGTACTATAGAGGGAATAGGCTACCATTTGGGAAACATTCTTTTCCTTCCTGAGACTGGAAGTACTGTCACCCTGGATGCAGAAATACCTAAACTAGGGTTGCTGATTTGCTGGTTTTGGTGTTGGTTTGTTGATAGTTGCTTTATTAAGGAAAGTTTTACTTACTATGACTGTGAGATGTGGTTCACAAGGAGTGGAATGTTAGCTAAACTTTGGCAGTGACAAGGAGTGGAATGTTAGCTAAACTTTGGCAGTGATTAGGAGTTACAAGGAGTGGAATGTTAGCTAAACTTTGGCAGTGACAAGGAGTTGAATGTTAGCTAAACTTTGGCAGTGACAAGGAGTGACAAGGAGTGGAATGTTAGCTAAACTTTGGAAGTGACAAGGAGTGGAATGTTAGCTAATCTTTGGCAGTGATTAGGAGTTACAAGGAGTTACAAGGAGTGGAATGTTAGCTAAACTTTGGCAGTGACAAGGAGTGGAATGTTAGCTAAACTTTGGCAGTGACAAGGAGTGACAAGGAGTGGAATGTTAGCTAAACTTTGGCAGTGACAAGGAGTGATAAGGAGTGGAATGTTAGATAAACTTTGGCAGTGACAAGGAGTGACAAGGAGTGGAATGTTAGCTAAACTTTGGCAGTGACAAGGAGTGACAAGGAGTGGAATGTTAGCTAAACTTTGGCAGTGACAAGGAGTGATAAGGAGTGGAATGTTAGCTAAACTTTGGAAGTGACAAGGAGTGGAATGTTAGCTAAACTTTGGCAGTGATTAGGAGTTACAAGGAGTTACAAGGAGTGGAATGTTAGCTAAACTTTGGCAGTGACAAGGAGTGACAAGGAGTGGAATGTTAGCTAAACTTTGGCAGTGACAAGGAGTGATAAGGAGTGGAATGTTAGCTAAACTATGGCAGTGACAAGGAGTGATAAGGAGTGGAATGTTAGCTAAACTTTGGCAGTGACAAGGAGTGATAAGGAGTGGAATGTTAGCTAAACTTTGGCAGTGACAATGAGTGACAAGGAGTGGAATGTTAGCTAAACTTTGGCAGTGACAAGGAGTGACAAGGAGTGGAATGTTAGCTAAACTTTGGCAGTGACAAGGAGTGATAAGGAGTGGAATGTTAGCTAAACTTTGGAAGTGATAAGGAGTGGAATGTTAGCTAAACTTTGGCAGTGATTAGGAGTTACAAGGAGTTACAAGGAGTGGAATGTTAGCTAAACTTTGGCAGTGACAAGGAGTGGAATGTTAGCTAAACTTTGGCAGTGACAAGAAGTGACAAGGAGTGGAATGTTAGCTAAACTTTGGCAGTGACAAGGAGTGATAAGGAGTGGAATGTTAGCTAAACTTTGGCAGTGACAAGGAGTGATAAGGAGTGGAATGTTAGCTAAACTATGGCAGTGACAAGGAGTGATAAGGAGTGGAATGTTAGCTAAACTTTGGCAGTGACAAGGAGTGACAAGGAGTGGAATGTTAGCTAAACTTTGGCAGTGACAAGGAGTGACAAGGAGTGGAATGTTAGCTAAACTTTGGCAGTGACAAGGAGTGACAAGGAGTGGAATGTTAGCTAAACTTTGGCAGTGACAAGGAGTGATAAGGAGTGGAATGTTAGCTAAACTTTGGCAGTGACAAGGAGTGATAAGGAGTGGAATGTTAGCTAAACTTTGGCAGTAACAAGGAGTGATAAGGAGTGGAATGTTAGCTAAACTTTGGCAGTGATTAGGAGTTACAAGGAGTTACAAGGAGTGGAATGTTAGCTCAACTTTGGCAGTGACTTGGAGTGGAATGTTAGCTAAACCTTGGCAGTGACAAGGAGTGACAAGGAGTGGAATGTTAGCTAAACTTTGGCAGTGACAAGGAGTGACAAGGAGTGGAATGTTAGCTAAACTTTGGCAGTGACAAGGAGTGATAAGGAGTGGAATGTTAGCTAAACTTTGGAAGTGACAAGGAGTGGAATGTTAGCTAAACTTTTGCAGTGATTAGGAGTTACAAGGAGTTACAAGGAGTGGAATGTTAGCTAAACTTTGGCAGTGACAAGGAGTGGAATGTTAGCTAAACTTTGGCAGTGACAAGGAGTGACAAGGAGTGGAATGTTAGCTAAACTTTGGCAGTGACAAGGAGTGATAAGGAGTGGAATGTTAGCTAAACTTTGGCAGTGACAAGGAGTGATAAGGAGTGGAATGTTAGCTAAACTTTGGCAGTGACAAGGAGTGACAAGGAGTGGGATGTTAGCTAAACTTTGGCAGTGACATTGAGTGACAAGGAGTGGAATGTTAGCTAGACTTTGGCAGTGACAAGGAGTGACAAGGAGTGGAATGTTAGCTAAACTTTGGCAGTGACAAGGAGTGACAAGGAGTGGAATGTTAGCTAAACTTTGGCAGTGACAAGGAGTGGAATGTTAGCTAAACTTTGGCAGTGACAAGGAGTGATAAGGAGTGGAATGTTAGCTAAACTTTGGCAGTGACAAGGAGTGATAAGGAGTGGAATGTTAGCTAAACTTTGGCAGTGACAAGGAGTGATAAGGAGTGGAATGGTAGCTAAACTTTGGCAGTGACAAGGAGTGATAAGGAGTGGAATGTTAGCTAAACTTTGGCAGTGACAAGGAGTGATAAGGAGTGGAATGTTAGCTAAACTTTGGCAGTGACAATGAGTGATAAGGAGTGGAATGTTAGCTAAACTTTGGCAGTGATTAGGAGTTACAAGGAGTTACAAGGAGTGGAATGTTAGCTAAACTTTGGCAGTGACTTGGAGTGGAATGTTAGCTAAACTTTGGCAGTTACAAGGAGTGACAAGGAGTGGAATGTTAGCTAAACTTTGTCAGTGACAAGGAGTGACAAGGAGTGGAATGTTAGCTAAACTTTGGCAGTGACAAGGAGTGATAAGGAGTGGAATGTTAGTTAAACTTTGGCAGTGACAAGGAGTGGAATGTTAGCTAAACTTTGGCAGTGACAAGGAGTGACAAGGAGTGGAATGTTAGCTAAACTTTGGCAGTGACAAGGAGTGACAAGGAGTGGAATGTTAGCTAAACTTTGGCAGTGACAAGGAGTGATAAGGAGTGGAATGTTAGCTAAACTTTGGCAGTGACAAGGAGTGATAAGGAGTGGAATGTTAGCTAAACTTTGGCAGTGACAAGGAGTGATAAGGAGTGGAATGTTAGCTAAACTTTGGCAGTGACAAGGAGTGACAAGGAGTGGAATGTTAGCTAAACTTTGGCAGTGACAAGGAGTGACAAGGAGTGGAATGTTAGCTAAACTTTGGAGTGACAAGGAGTGACAAGGAGTGGAATGTTAGCTAAACTTTGGCAGTGACAAGGAGTGACAAGGAGTGGAATGTTAGCTAAACTTTGGCAGTGACAAGGAGTGATAAGGAGTGGAATGCTAGCTAAACTTTGGCAGTGACAAGGAGTTACAATGAGTGGAATGTTAGCTAAAGAGACTGGTACCCAGGCAATCTACGGTAAGAGTCTGACTGAAAGTAAACTCCTCACTACCATTTCTCTCTTCCTTCTCCAAATGAAGTACTGCCCCCTTCCAAACTTCTCAATTTCTCATTCGTCATCATAATTTATATATATGCCACTCCAATAGGAGGAAGGTCAGCTCTACATAACTGTTGTCTGAACACACAGTCCATCTGGGTGTGCTTTGCACGCTGTCCTCTCGGAAGCCATGTGTTTGATCTGGGTAGCAGCAGCTGAATAAAACAGGCCTGTGTCCCAAATTGCATGCAATTTCCCTTATAATGCACTACTTTTGACCAAAGCCCTATGGAACTCATGTTAAAACTGGGCTCCACTTGCTCTAACAGCAAAAATGTATGAAGCCAAGAGTCTGACACACATAGTATGTGTCCCAAATGGAATCGTATTCCCTACATAGTGCATTAATACTACCTTATGAGCCCTGGTCAAAAGTAGTGCACTATAAAGGGAATGGAGTACCATTTGGGATGCAGACATACACATACGGCAGTTATACATTGGCATATTTTGCAACTGATGCCCCGAACGAGCAAAGATTCTAACATAAACAAACGACAAGACACACATATCTATTTTGGTGCTAGAAACCGTTCAATATTTTCCTCACCTCATTCTCAAAGCCCCAGTTTCCACTGGTATCTGACGGCGTCAGGTCTGCCAACAGATTTGTTGTTTGATACTCTATCTATCTGCCAACCAAACTGTTGGAGACATCTGTTGGCCTGAAATGTAAAATAGAGCCCAGTTTCATCACCCAGACTGAGAAGAAGAGAAGAAGAAGAAGAAGAGAGGGAGGATGGGGAAAGAAAGGATGGGGAAAGAAAGAAAGAGACAGAGAGAGAAGAAGAGAGGGAGGATGGGGAGAGAAAGAAAGAGAACGAGAGAGAAGAAGAGAGGGAGGACGGGGAGAGAAAGAAACAGACAGAGAGAGAAGAAGAGAGGGAGGACGGGGAGAGAAAGAAAGAGACAGAGAGAGAAGAAGAGAGGGAGGGCGGGGAGAGAAAGAAAGAGACAGAGAGAGAAGAAGAGAGGGAGGATGGGGAGAGAAAGAAAGAGACAGAGAGAGAAGAAGAGAGGGAGGATGGGAGAGAAAGAAAGAGACAGAGAGAGAAGAAGAGAGGGAGGATGGGAGAGAAAGAAAGAGACAGAGAGAGAAGAAGAGAGGGAGAATGGGGAGAGAAAGAAAGAGACAGAGAGAGAAGAAGAGAGGGAGGATGGGGAGAGAAAGAAAGAGACAGAGAGAGAAGAAGAGAAGGAGGATGGGGAGAGAAAGAAAGAGACAGAGAGAGAAGAAGAGAGGGAGGATGGGGAGAGAAAGAAAGAGAACGAGAGAGAAGAAGAGAGGGAGGACGGGGAGAGAAAGAAACAGACAGAGAGAGAAGAAGAGAGGGAGGACGGGGAGAGAAAGAAAGAGACAGAGAGAGAAGAAGAGAGGGGGACGGGGGAGAAAGAAAGAGACAGAGAGAGAAGAAGAGAGGGAGGATGGGGAGAGAAAGAAAGAGACAGAGAGAGAAGAAGAGAGGGAGGATGGGGAGAGAAAGAAAGAGACAGAGAGAGAAGAAGAGAGGGAGGGCGGGGAGAGAAAGAAAGAGACAGAGAGAGAAGAAGAGAGGGAGGATGGGGAGAGAAAGAAAGAGACAGAGAGAGAAGAAGAGAGGGAGGATGGGAGAGAAAGAAAGAGACAGAGAGAGAAGAAGAGAGGGAGAATGGGGAGAGAAAGAAAGAGACAGAGAGAGAAGAAGAGAGGGATGATGGGGAGAGAAAGAAAGAGACAGAGAGAGAAGAAGAGAGGATGCGGAGAGAAAGAAAGAGACAGAGAGAGAAGAAGAGAGGGAGGATGGGGAGAGAAAGAAAGAGACAGAGAGAGAAGAAGAGAGGGAGGATGGGGAGAGAAAGAAAGAGACAGAGAGAGAAGAAGAGAGGGAGGATGGGAGAGAAAGAAAGAGACAGAGAGAGAAGAAGAGAGGGAGAATGGGGAGAGAAAGAAAGAGACAGAGAGAGAAGAAGAGAGGGATGATGGGGAGAGAAAGAAAGAGACAGAGAGAGAAGAAGAGAGGGAGGGTGGGGAGAGAAAGAAAGAGACAGAGAGAGAAGAAGAGAGGGGGATGGGGAGAGAAAGAAAGAGACAGGGAGAGAAGAAGAGAGGGAGGATGTGGAGAGAAAGAAAGACAGAGAGAGAAGAAGAGAGGGAGGATGGGGAGAGAAAGAAAGAGACAGAGAGAGAAGAAGAGAGGGAGGATGGGGAGAGAAAGAAAGAGACAGAGAGAGAAGAAGAGAGGGAGGATGGGGAGAGAGAAAGAAAGAGAGAGAAGAAGAGAGGGAGGATGGGGAGAGAAAGAAAGAGAGAGAGAGAAGAAGAGAGGGAGGATGGGGAGAGAAAGAAAGAGAGAGAGAGAAGAAGAGAGAGAGGATGGGGAGAGAAAGAAAGATGAACATGGACTCTTATCTATTCAAACAGTCATTATATAGATAAAGAGAAGAGGATTCACCTCACAGTGTGACAGTGTTTCACACAGATCTAAACGGTTCAGTAGAAGCTTTCTGTCTCTGAAGTATTTCACAGCGCTCTCATACACTATAAGATGTGTCCTATTGTTCATTAGTTGAGACTGTCTATGTATGAAAAGAGAAATGCTGAAAAGAAAATATAGTTTGCGTCCAAAATGGCATTCTATTCCCGATAGTGAACAACTTTAACCAGAACCCATATGGAAACGGGTTCCATTTGAAACACAGCCATTGAGAACTGCTGCTTTCTAAATATAAAATACAGGCCAGATAGGAGAGCGTACGACACAACGCACCTACTTACCCAGCAGGCAGATACCGGAGAGAGAGAGACGACATTGTGAATCACTAATGATTGAGCCGAGGTGACAATTTGTTTGTTTTGGTCCTATCATTAAGCGATGGCACATTAGAATGACAGAACATGGGTGGGGTTCCACGGGGACTGGTTTCTGTTCTAACCATTCTACGGCTGTGTGCAGTAATGAAACACTGTGGTAATGACAGCTCTGATGCCTTCTGAAAGGTCAAGCCTGAGGGTGAGCTTACTGCAGTTATATCTCTCAATTTACTGTTGTGTTTTCAAAACGCAGCACTATTAACACTACAATCTCCGTGAAAACAATCTGGCCCTCATCGCCAAGTATTGATTTTCCTCTAGTGGTGTCGTCGTTGGTTGGGCCATAAATTGATTTAAGCATTCAGAATGTAGTTAAATCAACTGCTGTTATGTCTCGTCTGTTCTTTATTAGCAGTAGTTCTGAATCAGGCTGGTGCTTTTAAATAGTAGACGAGACATGATGGAAGTTGATTTAATTATGTTCTGAATCCTGGTTTTCAAAAAGGAGATGGAATACAATGCTGATGTTCAATCAAACCCGGAATGTGACTTATCCACACTGCTACACTACCACCCTACCAGTACATACTGAGTTCCAAATGGCATGCTATTTACTATAGTGGACTTCTTAATAGGGTGCCATTTTGGAGGTACAGTATATGCCATTTGACATTAAACCAATACAAAGCAAAGAAACTACCGTTGCACAGTACTAAGGGAGAGGGATGGGGCCTTAAGATTAGAAACAGCTAAATAGAGTTGGTGCTACAGTATATTGGATTCTGCGAGATAGAACCATACATACCAACTAATAGATTTCCTCTCAAACAGAGATATTAGGTACATGCTTCCATGTGGTCGCTCTCTTCAATGAATTGTAATAAAGGCCCAGTGCAGTCAAAAACTTGATTTCTTGTGTTTTATGTATATTTACATACTATGAGGTTGGAGTAATACTGTGAAATGGTGAAAATTATAATAATACATTTTTAGTGTAAGAGCTGTTGAAAAGACCACCTGAAATTTCATCCTGTTGTGGTGTAATGGAGTTTTGACCTGCCTGGTGACTTCAGGCAGTACATTAGTTAATAGACCAATAAGAAGTTCCAAACCTGCCAATAACAGCTAGTTTTCCCCTCCCCACTCAGACCACTCCCAGACAGTCCTAGCAAAATTCTTGCTTGAGAAATTGCTCTTGCTAAGAAGCTTTTTTTTTTTTCTTTTTTTTTACATGTTAATTGAAAACAATCACAGTAAGGTACTTAATTGTTACCCAGAAATGATTTTATATTCAGGTAAAAACAGTTGCATTGGGCATATAAGTGACCACATGCTAGATGAATACCTGGCCACATTCATGCAACCCCAAGGTACTACACCCTCTTCTGGCTCAAGTAAATAAATGTGTCTGCCTCTCTGCCTACCTACCTCTCTGCCTGCATCTCTGCCTGCCTCTCTGCCTGCCTGCCTCTCTGCCTGCCTGCCTGCCTCTCTGCCTACCTCTCTACTTGCCTGCCTGCCTGCCTGCCTCTCTGCCTGCCTGTCTGCCTGTCTCTCTGCCTGCCTCTCTGCCTGCCTGCCACTCTGCCTGCCTCCGTCCCTAACTCCCTGTCTGCCTGCCCTTCCCTGCCTGCCTGCCTGTCTGCCTGCCTGCCTCCCTCCCTATGTCCCTGTCTGCCTGCCTGCTTCCCTGCCTGCCTCTCTGCCTCCATCCCTGCTTCCCTGCCTACCTCTCTGCCTGTCTCTCTGCCTGCCTCTCTGCCTCCCTCCCTGCCTGCCACCCTGCCTGCCTCCCTACCTATCTCCTTGTCTGCCTGCCTGCTTCCCTGCCTGCCTCTCTGCCTGTCTCTCTGCCTGCCTCTCTGCCTCCATCCCTGCCTCCCTCCCTGCCTGCCTGACTTCCTGCCTCTCTGCCTCCTTCCCTCCCTGCATCCCTGCCTACTTCACTGTCTGACTTTCCTATCTCCCTGTCTCCCTGCCTGGCCTGTATGTGGTGTGTGTGGTGTGTGGGTTTGTGTGTGTGTGTGTGAGTACAGTTAGTTATCCCTCCCAACCATGTCTACTGAATTAATGACAACAGCAGTTAAAGACAATGTGATATGCTCTCTGCGACAACCCCAGAGAACAGATCACAGGAACTGAAACAGATTTGTGTGTGTGTGTGTGTGTGTGTGTGTGTGTGTGTGTGTGTGTGTGTGTGTGTGTGTGTGTGTGTGTGTGTGTGTGTGTGTGTGTGTGTGTGTGTGTGTGTGTGTGTGTGTGTGTGTGTGTGTGTGTGTGTGTGTGTGTGTGTGTGTGTGTGTGTGTGTGTGTGTGTGTGTGTGTGTGTGTTACAGTGAAAGACAGTACCCATGGGGCTCCTTGCAGAGAGTTCTCCAGGAGGTGAATTGGCCTTGTGGCTTCACCATGCGGCAGCTGCCACACACACGCGCATACACACACATGTACACACACACACAACGCCGCAGGCTGCCTGTCCTGTCTGCCTGAGGTCAGCCCCCCAAGGTGGAGAAGACCTTATGCTGCTCACGTATCTGACAGCTACAACACACACCACACACACACAGACACACACACACAGTCACACTCAGACTCTCAGCATGCCACATCTTCTTGCACGGATCTGTTCTATACTGTCAAATTGGGATTAAAATGGTGTATACATGCACAAACACAGGCTGCAACACCTGACACACACACACACACACACACAAGCTGCGAGCCACAGGGAAACGCCCTCAGTATAGCAGCCCAGTAGACAGAGTAACACTGCCTTCTAGTGCAGGGAGAGGGAGGCTGTCTGATCACACCTTATCGTCATCATTCTACACTGAACTGAAATATAAAGGCAACATGCAACAAGGTTTTACTGAGTTACAGTTCATATAAGGAAATCAGTCAATCTAAATAAATACATGAGGCCCTAATCTATGGATTTCACATGACTGAGAATGCAGATATGCATCTGTTGTTCACAAATATGATTTTTTTTTAAGGTAAGGGCATGGATCAGAAAACCAGTCAGTATCTGGTGTGACCATCATTTGCCTTATGCTGCGCTGCACATCTCCTTCACATAGAGTTGATCAGGATGTTGATTGTGGCCTGTGGAATGTTGTCCCATTACTTTTCAATGGCTGTGAGAAGTTGCTGGACATTGGCGGGAACTGGAACACGCTGTCGTGCAATTGTGATTGTTGTCTGTGATTTATGCCTGCCTGCCCATACCATAACCCCTCCACCAGCATGGGGCACATCAGCAAATGATACCACACACGTGGTCTGCTGTTGTGAGGCCGGTTGGACTTACTGCCAAATTCTCGAAAACAATGTTGGAAGCAGCTTATGGTATAGAAATTAACATTCAATTCTCTGGCAACAGCTCTGGTGGACATTCCTGCAGTCAGCATGCCAATTGCATGTTCCCTCAAAACTTGAAACATTTGTGGCATTGTGTTGTGTGACAAAACTGCACATTTTAGTGGCCTTTCTGAGATCTTTTGTTTCAGCTCGTGAAACATGGGACCAAAACTTTACATATTACGTTTTTATTTTTTGTTCATTATAGTTCGGTATGTCTTTAGCTCCATTTACATAGGCTGCCTGTTTCTGATCTTTTTTCCACTCAGCTCAGATTCGTTGCCTAAAATTGGGTATCAAATCAGATTTGGGCAACCTGTGTAAACCCACCCTAATGGAGGGAGTTCAATTAGGCTAAACGGGAGTGCACCACCTATGGCCCGTCATGTGACCGGCAAAAGTGTTGAAATAGAAACGCCCTTCTCAAATCAAACAGTAATCTGAGCTGTCCGGTCATATTGTGAGCAGGGCAGCATGGTGCATCGTTCAGAAACACATAATCTTGGTTAACCCAGAAGTAAAGTATTGCGTAATTGATCAGATGCTCGATTAAGTTCTGCATTTTAAGAGAAGAGATCGTAACCAGAATGAAGAGCTCCGCCGTCTTTCTTTCCAAGTTACGGGCAAGTCTATGGGCTAAATGCCTCCTTCCCTTTCTAAATTGTGATTTGTCCAAAGCACCAAAACGCTCGTTATCTCACACATCCTGTTGTATCATGACAGATCTACGATATCATTTATGTTGATGTAGTCTATCCACAAGAGACTAAAAAACTGGGTTTCCATACAAATGTATGCTCAAATTTTCTAACTAGTTTTCCTTGGAAAGACAGATGAAGCACGTTGTGTTTTATCAAGATCAAACTAAACTTTTCCATGTGAATCCTAAAACAATACTCCACGTGTTTGACATCAGCCTTAACGCCAGGAGGCATCCTGGTTTCCAGAGGTGTAAAGTACTAAAGTAAAACCACTTTAAAGTACTACTTGCGTAGTTCTTTGGGGTATGTGTACTTTACTATTCATATTTTTGACCATTTTACTTTCACCATTTTACCATTTACTTTTACTACATTACATTCCTCATGAAAATAATGTACTTTCTACTCCATACATTTCCCTGATACCCAAAAGTACTAGCTACATTTCGAATGCCTAGAAGGACAGAAGAATTGGCCAATTCACACACTTATCAAGAGAACATCCCTGGTCATCCCTACTGCCTCTGATCTGGCAGACTATCCGTAAATTAAGAAAATAAGAAAATGGTGCCATCTGGATGTGAAATTATTTATACTTTTACTTTTGATACTTAAGTATATTTTAGCAATTACATTTACTTTTGATACTTAAGTATATTTAAAATCAAACACTAGACTTTTACTCAAGTAGTATTTAATTTGGTGACTTTTACTTGAGTCATTTCCTGTTAAGGTATCTTTACTTTTACTCAAGTATGATAATTGGGTACTTTATTGAACTCTGCTGGTATCAAAACAAATGCAATTACTTTTCACCAGGTGAAAATGCCGCCGACCCAGGCCATCAAAAACACACTCACTGTAAACAGCATCTGTATGGTCCTTCTGTGGCTCAGTTGGTAGAGCATGGCGCTTGGAACGCCAGGGTAGTGGGTTCGATTCCCGGGACCACCCATACGTAGAATGTATGCACACATGACTGTAAGTTGCTTTGGATAAAAGCGTCTGCTAAATGGCATATATTATTATTATATTATGTGCTAGTTTAAGTCCCTGAACTTGCCTCTGACTTGGCTTGAACCAGGGCCCTCTGCCTCACAGAGCTACAGTCTTTAGTTCTAGTCCTGGAGAGCTACAGTCTTTAGTTCTAGTCCTGGAGAGCTACAGTCTTTAGTTCTCCTAGGATAGGATAAGTAATCCCTCTCACCCCCCCCCCCCCCTTTAAGATTTAGATGCACTATTGTAAAGTGACTGTTCCACTGGATGTCATAAGGTGAATGCACCAATTTGTAAGTCGCTCTGGATAAGAGCGTCTGCTAAATGACTTAAATGTAAATGTAGTCCTACAGAGCTACAGTCTTTAGTTCTAGTCCTACAGAGCTACAGTCTTTAGTTCTAGTCCTACAGAGCTACAGTCTTTAGTTCTAGTCCTACAGAGCTACAGTCTTTAGTTCTATTCCTACAGAGCTACAGTCTTTAGTTCTAGTCCTACAGAGCTACAGTCTTTAGTTCTAGTCCTACAGAGCTACAGTCTTTAGTTCTAGTCCTACAGAGCTACAGTCTTTAGTTCTAGTCCTACAGAGCTACAGTCTTTAGTTCTAGTCCTACAGAGCTACAGGCTTTAATTCTAGTCCTACAGAGCTACAGTCTTTAGTTCTAGTCCTACAGAGCTACAGTCTTTAGTTCTAGCCCTACAGAGCTACAGTCTTTAATTCTAGTCCTACAGAGCTACAGTCTTTAGTTCTAGTCCTACAGAGCTACAGTCTTTAGTTCTAGTCCTACAGAGCTACAGTCTTTAATTCTAGTCATTCAGAGCTACAGGCTTTAATTCTAGTCCTACAGAGGTACAGGCTTTAGTTCTAGTCCTGGAGAGCTACGCTCTTTAGTTCTAGTCATTCAGAGGTACAGGCTTTAATTCTAGTCCTACAGAGCTACAGGCTTTAGTTCTAGTCCTGGAGAGCTACGCTCTTTAGTTCTAGTCATTCAGAGCTACAGGCTTTAATTCTAGTCCTACAGAGGTACAGGCTTTAATTCCAGCCCTGGTCCTCGAGAGTTACAGAGTGTGTGGGCTTATGACAACATCTTTGTATAACTACTAACACCAGCCACAGCACAAAGTCCATCCTCGTTCAATCCAGTCTTGCATAACATCACCGCTCACACATTTGCTCTGAGAGTGCTTTGTTCTACTGATTCCTAACTTTCCCAAATATGCCTAATGTGACATTCCCATCCATAGCAGATCATATAATGAGAAATGGCACCCTATTCTCTATATAGTGTGCTACTTTGTCCAGAGCTTATAGTGCTCTAGTCAAAAGTAGTGCATTATACAGGGAATAGGGTGCCATTTGGGACACATTCATTAGATGCATTCATGCATAGATCCACATGATGAGCACAATAGAGATTTGTAATTCTAAATCCTTCTCTATGACATTTGCTCAGGGAATTCATTATGCATGCGGAATGCATTCGGGACTGCATATGCATGAGGCTGCAAAGCATTCTCTCCCGTGTCCTGTCAGTTCACTCCTGTCACACGCATACACACAGAGAGACAGACAGAGAGACAGACAGACACACACGCATGCATAGGGGAGAGGGGGGTAAGTTGAGCCATTTTTTACATTCAGCATCACTCTGTCAAGAGAAATATAGTATTCCTTCTAACAAAGATATCTACACATATTTCAGGATGTTGTATATCCCTGGAAGTTTTGAAAACATAGTTTGTCCAAAAAAGTGGTGTCTTTGCATAAGTGCATATAAGTGGACGCACATGGTATTTCGGCAACTTAAAAATTAAAAAACGTTATATCAGAGTTGTGCCTGTTGTCATAGAGATAGATAGAGGACTCATCATGGATATAACCGGTTTTAGTACGGACATTGTCATTGAGGGCTTCCAACATTTTAAAATAGTCAACTGGGTGGGGATTCCTATGAGTTGGGAGCAATCAGCCAATGACGAAGAAAATGTACTGCTTTAAAATGGAGATGCCCATGCTGTCACAGACGCTATAATGGCACAGAGCACTAATCTTTGTATCTATCTGTTGTTCACACATGTATGTGCCATTTCAATGGCTAGAATGGTCCCATCTGATCTCACCTCCTCCTGCCTACCTTCCAGCAGTCACTTGACTATCTTGTCAATATAATAGACGATCTTTGATTCTCCCAAACAATGGGTGCGTATTACACAGGTGTGGCGATTCTGTTGCAAACCGCTTACTCCAAATGCTCTTCAAAGTGATGTAAAATCTATTGGGTTCTTAAACGGATGTTGTAGTTCATTTTAATTGTATCGTTTTCACATGTTGCAATTTCAGTCTGAAAAGTCTGCAAAGTGTTTGGCACAAGCTGCACATCTATCCCGAGCCGCGTTCTCAGAGCATGCGCAGGCCAACTGGCTGGAGTGTTTACGGACATTTTCAACCTCTCACTATACCAGCCTGTCATCCGCACTTGCTTCAAGACAGCCACCATTGTTCCTGTACCCAAGCAAGCTAAGGTAACTGAACTAAATGACAATCACCAATGACAATCATGAAGTTCTTTGAAAGTCAAGGACCAGATCACCACCATTATACCCGACACACTTGACCCACTACAATTTGCATACCACCCCAACAGATCCACAGACAACGCTATCGCCGTTGCACTATCCCACCTGGACAAGAGGAATACCTACGTGAGAAGGCTGTTCATCAACTATAGCTCACCATAGTGCCCTCCAAGCTTGTCACTAAATTCATGGCCTTGGGTCTCCTCCCTGTGCAACTGAGTCCTAGATTTCCTGATGGGCCGACCCCTGGTGGTGAGGTTAGAACAACACCTCCACCGTAATGGTTCTCAACACGGGGGTCCCCCAAGGGAGTGTGCTCAGCCCCCTCCTATACTCCCTGTTCACCCATGACTGTGTGGTCACGCATGACTCCAACTCTATCATAAAGTTTGCTGACGACATGACAGTGGTAGGCCTGATTGCCAACAACAATGAGACAGCCTAGAGGGAGGAGGTTAGAGCCCTGGCGGACTGGTGCCAGGAAAATAACCTCTCCCTCAATGTCAACAAAACTAAGGAGCTGATCGTGGACTACAGGAGACAGAAGGGGGATCACCCCCCCCCATCCTCATCGACGGGGCCACAATGAATAGGGTCAAAAGCTTAAAGTTCCTCGGCGTGCACATCACTGAGGACCTGAAATGGTCTCACCACACCAACACCGTGGTGAAGAAGGCGTAACAGCACCTCTACAACCTCAGACGGCTGAATAAATTCAGCATGGCCCATAAGACCTTCACAAACATCTACAGATGCACCATTGACAGCATTCTGTCTGGCTGCATCACCACCTGTTATGGATACTGCACCACCCTCAACCGCATTTTTAAAAAATGTATTTTACCTTCATTTAACTAGGCAAGTCAGTTAAGAACAAATTCTTATTTTCAATGACGGCCTAGGAACAGTGGCTTAAAACAGTGGCTTAAATAGACCATTTGAAATAAACGCGGCAACGCAAGATAACAATACGGGACATTGGGCGCGAGCATGTATCATCACATTGCTGAATCTCAAATCGCCAATACTAGCCTACTAATAGCTTATTTACTTAACACCATAAAACATTCTACAACTGTGACAAACGCACTCACCACAACTAATCAGGGCCCGGTTTTCCAAAAGCATCCATAGGATGCTATGGTTCTAACAATGAATTTAGCGGTAGACTTAAGATGCTTTTGGGAAACCGGGCCCAGGTCATACTATCCGATCCCCAGTCCAGGTTGTGTGTGGCAGTTGCAGTAGAAAGACACCAGATGACAGCACTGACCTGCAGCAAGGCCAAACCAGCTCAACATGGAGAAAAGAGACAGAGGACTGTATAGTGCTGAGGTGTGCCACCAGATGGTGCTGTGACATCATGGAAATGTAAAGATTCCTTTCACTGATTGGCTGCTTCTGGTCGGATAAGAGAAGGATTGATCGAGTCTCCCGAATACTGATCTGAGGTCAGTTATGTGTTTTTCCTTCTACTGGTTATGGTCAGGTGTTTGGAGGAGTGAACTTATCATAAATCTGTCTACAGACAACTCACCTTCTGGAGTAGCTTCAGGGCTCTCCAACGCTGTTCCTGGAGAGCTACCGGCCTGTAGGTTTTCACTCCAACCCTAATCTAGTGCACCTGATTCTAATAATGAGCTGGTTTATAAATTGAATTGGGTTAGTTACAACTGGGGTTGGATTTAAAACCTACAGGAGGGTAGCTGTCCAGGAACATGGTTGGAGAGCCATGGTTTAGATGTGCATAAGACAACTAACCCTTCAGCTGATCAGGGAACAGCTCACTGTCATCAGCCACAAGAGCACCAGGTGGACCAAGACCCTTTAACACACACACACACACACACACACACACACACACACACACACACACACACACACACACACACACACACACACACACACACACACACACACACACACACACACACACACACACACACAGAGCAGGTAAAGCCTGAGCAGGTCTTTTATTAGAAGACAAGGCAGCTTGTCACAGCATCACAACCAGACAAAGAGAGAACAGGGCTGATGGGTCAAACACACACACACACACACTACACACCACACACACTTACAGGGGCCTCCCCATCTGTACCTGCCTGTGGGTCTTTGTGTCTCTCAGCACGGGGTAGAGGTTGGAGAGAGAGATGAGGGGGGAGAAGAGTGATTGTGTGAGAGAGAAAAACAAAAGATTATGCCACCACAAACTTCTCAGCTGTGTGTGTTTGTCTGTGTTTGTGGGAGTGTTTGTCTGTGTGTGTGGGTGCTGGCTGGTGCAGAGCGGTCGGTTGGTTGGGCCTCCTGTGACAGAGGGTTTTATTGGAGCTCAGTGAGGCAGATAGAACATGTTTGACTCTGTATTGATTAAGCATTGTCTTTGCATGAGAGAGTGTCAAAAGGCAGAGTGAGTGTAATGTGTTTGACAGACTGACTCCTCATCATGATGTTCTCATTTAAAATGTGTGTGTGTGTGTGTGTGTGTGTGTGTGTGTGTGTGTGTGTGTGTGTGTGTGTGTGTGTGTGTGTGTGTGTGTGTGTGTGTGTGTGTGTGTGTGTGTGTGTGTGTGTGTGTGTGTGTGTGGTTCTATTCATGTGTACATGCCTGAGTCCATGTGTGCATGCATCTTTGCATCAGTGGCGTTCATATGTGTGCATGTCTGTGTCTGTTTGTCCATGCATGTGTGTATTTACAGTCCCTCCATCCGTGTGATGTGGATAGTGGCCATTTGTTGACTAATGATAGGCTATAACTTTCTGCCTAAGTAAATAGTGATTAAATAGCGTGTAATACAGTGTAAATACTGTCTAAATGGTGTGTAATAATCCCTAAATGTTAATATGATAAGAGTTCATATGTGATATGGGTGAATTGACCATCTATTAGGAGAACTGAAGTAAAACCCTGGGAGCAGTGGAGAACCTGTTGTCTACCTGATTCTCCTGTAGTCTTACACCTGGAATAAGATCCAACGGGTGTAACTGACCTGAGCTGTATTAGGTGCAGCTGTTGTTGTGTTGGTTTACAGGAATCTATTTATTCCCCTTCTATCGCTGTCAGTGAAATCGCATGGTACTACAGGACAAGACCAGTCAGTATGACAGTACTCTCTTAGAAATAAAAGACCAGTCAGTATGACAGTACTCTCTTAGAAATAAAAGACCAGTCAGTATGACAGTACTCTCTTAGAAATAAAAGACCAGTCAGTATGACAGGAACGGCGGTGGCCCTCTCTCACGTCACCCCGCTCCTCCGTTCTCTCCACTGGCTTCCAGTTGAAGCTCGCATCCGCTACAAGACCATGGTGCTTGCCTACGGAGCTGTGAGGGGAACGGCACCTCAGTACCTCCAGGCTCTGATCAGGCCCTACACCCAAACAAGGGCACTGCGTTCATCCACCTCTGGCCTGCTCGCCTCCCTACCACTGAGGAAGTACAGCTCCCGCTCAGCCCAGTCAAAACTGTTCGCTGCCCTGGCCCCCAATGGTGGAACAAACTCCCTCACGACGCCAGGACAGCGGAGTCAATCACCACCTTCCGGAGACACCTGAAACCCCACCTCTTTAAGGAATACCTAGGATAGGTTAAGTAATCCCTCTCACCCCACCCCCTAAGTTTTAGATGCA
Source organism: Oncorhynchus gorbuscha (assembly GCF_021184085.1). Classification (NCBI taxonomy): domain Eukaryota; kingdom Metazoa; phylum Chordata; class Actinopteri; order Salmoniformes; family Salmonidae; genus Oncorhynchus; species Oncorhynchus gorbuscha. The sequence goes on along the minus strand of NC_060177.1, from coordinate 11,970,760 downwards.
CTATTGTTAAGTGACTGTCCCACTGGATGTCATAAGGTGAATGCACCAATTTGTAAGTCGCTCTGGATAAGAGCGTCTGCTAAATGACTTAAATGTAAATGTAA